>NW_010124978.1:0-21579 GCF_000699245.1 Pterocles gutturalis
CCGAGCCAAGGGCTAACCCACCACACCTACTAAAAGGTGTGGCAATACTGTGAAGTGCTGTGGGTCATGTAGTATGGAGACCCTGTTTCCTAGGAAGGATGAGGATTCCTACCTCTAATCCATTCAGCTAATTCTGGGGTCTACTTTCTTAAGTGTAAGTGTCGCAGGAAAGAAGAACAGTTCTGAAATCACAGACTGTGGGATCAGCTGAGTGGCAATCCAGTGAGGAGTGCGCACTGCCCCTGCACCCTTTTTTTTCTTTTTCTCTCTTTACCATGGAAAGCAGCACAAGTTGGCATTGTTAATGCAGCCAAGATTGGTGCTATGATCTGCAGAAGGTGGGGCATTTTGAGACTCTTCTGCAGATGTGATTAGGCCCTAAGTTCTAGAATTTGGTGGTATTCACGGCGTGTGATTTTTGGACCCCAGCTCTGTATTTTCTTATGCAGTTTACTTTTGTAATATAAATCTGTCTAGTATTGCTTAAGAGTGGCATTTTTGGTCATATCTTGACAATATACCTAATTATTTATTTGAGGTGTTTATTTTCTTGAACTTCTCTGTTTTTTCTTAGACTATATGCTCTGTGTAACTATGCCTTTTTGTGTTTGTACCAGTGTAACGTGGTTATGTGTATTGTAGTTATACTACAGTTATACTGCAGTTGAGGGTCTTTATCTTTACTCTGCATTTTGTGGGCAGGTATTTCTATTCGTGTCTTGCTGCAGATATTCTCCCTCTAGCATAGTGAGCTGCTCAGATTGCTTTGATGTTTTTCGTACATGCTGTAACTGTATAATCATCGTAAATTAACTGCTTTTAATAACTGGTAAGAACTGTTGATGTGTCAGAAGAAAAAAGAAAAATATTGTCAGAGACTTACTATGCTTTCTATTAGAGATCTTTTAGGAAAATTTGGAACCTGCATCAAGGATTAATTTCTTAAATTGATTTCTGAACTGGTAGATGCAAGACTTATCTGCTTTTCTTATAACACTTATGCTTAAACTAAGTAATAAATAACTATTTATTTTAATTTCAGTCAAACTCAGAGAAGTCCCCATGTGTTTTACCGACATGACTTAATCAATCAGCTTCAGCACAATCATGCCCTTGTTACATTGGTTGCAGAAAATCTCTCTGCCTATATGGAGAGTATGAGGCAGTATGCTAAAGGTAAGTTTTAAAATAATTTTCGAGTATCTGTGGGGTTGATCGCCTTTGTGGTGTCAGATTGGGCAAGAAAAGTTTAAAATGTGGACATTTTGTTTCATAATTGAAAATGTGGTGTGTTTTACAGCAGAATGTGGGGAACAGGCAGCTGTTGTTTATCTGGGATTGATAAACACCCTACTTAGGCTAGTGTGCTGATGATCTTGGATTTTGTCCCACTTCTAGTTTTGAATTTTTGTAGGCTCCTTTGAGAAATTTTTTAAATCACCTCTGTTTGAAACCAGTGTTTGGACTTTGTCAAGGACAAGGACTTTACACCACAAGGGATACCATTTCTTTTTACCGTGCAACTCATTGTTTCATTTGTTTAGTTGCTGTCTTGCTACATTTGTTACCAGCAACAATTTGGCAGCACATCATGTTAGTATATACATGTTTCAGGCTAAATTAAACCCTTCACTGATGAATTTACACTCTTACTCTGGATTAGTTTTCTAGCTACTGAGGTAGAAGTAGGGATTTGACGGAGAATGATGGATGAGGAAACTACTTGTTACATTGGACCACAGTACTTGGTATGTAGAATTAAACCAACAGAAGTGAGAGGAGGAGATTTATGCCCACTCCCCGCCACCTCTTCTACTGACTGGAACAAAGGGCCATGCTGCCCTGACATCATAACATCCTACCAGCCTTTCAGTTACATCTCAAAAATGGCACAGTATGTTAGGTAGGAATTCAATATAGATTGTTCAGAGAGGACAGGATATTTGCACATTGTAAAGTGTGTGTGTGTCTTTCAATGCTTAGGTAAGATGTCTAGACACCTTTAATTTTAAAATTCAATTAATTTTGGAGTACTTGATAAAAGATATCAAAAAATAGGTCCTTGAAGATTTGTTTCAATAGTGGTGCTATATGAACATGATTGCTTCAGCCAGGTATAAGTCAATGAGAATGACATTTAAGCTAAATCTGCATACTGAGGGGGTTTACCCTAGTTTAAGTTCCTTAGTTAATGACAGCACTGCACTAACTAGTGTTAAAATAATAGTAAATGCTTTGTTCTGTTCTACAGACAAGCTGTCTTAGGCTAAGTCTTGGAACAGAGCATGTATTATTTCATGTAACTTCTATAAGCTCTTGGGGTGTTCTTTAACTTTGCTAAAGTGATGCAAAAATGCAATTTCATTTGTAACGGACTTTACATCTTAACTGTATGGATAGCGTAGAGTCTCTGATTCTATTATTCTCTGTCTCCCTTGGACCTTGGCCAGCTATGGAATATGGGGTTTGGCCTCAGTCTTAGGAAGGAAATGTAATCAGCAACTGTATTCTAATACAGGGTTGTCTTTGTCCAAAAATAGCCTGCACCTACTATTAATGTAAGAACTATTATTCATTAATTTCAGTTCTTTTTGAACTCTGAAGCCAAAAGGTCATTTTTGACAATATTGTTTACCTATCCAATTGTTGATGACTTTAGCAGAAGAATTAGGCTGATATCTTTCATGATTCTTTTCTTCTGCCAAAAAACATATCCCATTGCCCTGCCCCTCCCCAACTATAAATACTTGGTAAAGCAGTAATATAAACGTCTTCAGCATGATAGGAATTGCATGTGTGCAAAAGTTTAAATTTAATCTAATTCCCTAGCAGTTAGGTTGTGCTTTCTTGAGACAAAGCTGCTGCAAAACTTCTACTTGTTTGCATCAGAGTACAAAGCCCCATGAACAATAGTGCATTTTTTTTTGTTAGATGTGTTATTACATTATTAAGGGCGGCCAGAAAATACCTCCTAATGTTCCAGATACTGCACTAAGACTGTAATACACAGTTCCTGTGCAACTTCTGTTTCAGTTTCAGTTTTATATAGTGAATAAGAGTGGCACGTAGAGCACCATGAAGTTTGCCTTCCATGCCTTCCTGGAGGAGGAGAAAAGATGCTGGGGAGGAGGGGGCAGGGCAGGGAGGGGAACAAATGAAAGAAGAATGAAGATTATGATTGTGAGGACAGAGAAGTAACTGGACAGCTGTAGAATTAAGCTGAGCGAGATGGAGGAAGAAAATTCAAGGCAAGCATCCAAACAGCGCAACTCAAACAAATGCTATAGAAAAAAAATCCAATTGCCCTCAGATCTTTTTGACAGTTAACACCACAATTCTTGTGTAATTTGTGGGGGTCTTTGGGTATTAATTTTGAATTTGCCATCTTTTTATTTTCCTTGAAGAATCCCATGGTTGTGTTCTGTGAAGTAGAACAGTGTTCTTATTCTCCTGTTACTCACTAACGCATATTATTTTCTATCGTATTCCCTTTTTAAATGTTCGCCTTTTTAAGGTTAAGGAAAAGCCAAATCCGTGTTTCAGAATTTTTTCCATGGTCTGTGACTCTCTTTTCTACCGAACTCACCCTTTCTTCCAACTCTGCAAACTCCTTCATGAGATGAGACAACTATTATTGCATTGTGTAGTCCTGAAGAAGCAGGTCACATTTTAATATTTTTTTTATTTTATCAAAGACCTTTTGAAAATCTGAAAAGATTGCTAACAAGTTCCCCTTTATCTTCAGTTTTTCTGAAGTAGTAAAAAAAATCCAAAGTGTTAATGAAATGTAATTATTTATAGAAATTGTGCCATATGATCTTCTATGTGTGTTTATCACTAATTATGCTTGCATTTTCAGACAGTCAATTTTTTGGTCTATAATTTCTCTGTTCATTCTTCTGCTCTTCTTCTTTCAAGAATTTTTAAAGAGATCACACTTGGACTTGCTGTGGGATGCACAGTGTAAAAAATAAATTTGGAAGATGTAGAAGGAAGCTGAGATGGAGAATATTTAGGGAGACTTTTTTTTTTTTTGCAGTTCAGAGTTTTTGCAGAGTTCTTAAGTACATACATGTTGCCTTTGGGCAACTGACTGGCTTTTAGTACTTGAATTTCTTCTGTCATTGCCACTATTGACACTTGTGTCTGTTAATTAATCTCCACTCAGGGGGAAAAAAGGCCATATAGTCCCCATAGTTAACACAAACTAACACCACCACCTTGCCCCCCAACAAAACAAAATCAAACAAAAAAAACCACTCAAAACACTCAACACTTGAAGTAATTAGTTTTAATCTCTCTGCGATATGCTTATTGACCGTAAATGTTACTTCTGCTAGACCCACTGCATATTTTTCAGGTTTTCTACTCGTAATACTTAAATAATTTTTGTTCTGCTGCTTTTATGTTCTGTCTTCAGGGTTTTTTTTCACATTTCTTCTTTTCATAATTGCCCATTTATGCTCACTTCATTAGAATTATAATTTAAATTTTTTGAAGGATTTCTGGTGAATGTGTGTCCAGCTTTGTAGATGTCAGTTAGCTACTAGCCTTCTGTTCTCCCTTTTGTTTGATTTTTAAGCTAATGTACCTTTTGCACTTGTATATAGAGAGCAGTATTTATGACAATTATTTTTCTCCTGATTTTGAAACCCTTATGATGCACTACAGCTGTTAGACTTGTGTGGTGTTGTTGGGCTTTTTTTTTTTTTTTTGTCCCCTCCTTAATGTAATAGAAGATACTGATTTTCATATCTGAAGGTAAAATTTACTATGAGTCTGGATGTTGTCGTGATACAGTCTCCCACAGCTGGGTCATCTTAATTAAATGCAGTCTGTATACCTTTGCAAATAAGAAAGGTAGCATTAATTAATTTATAATGGAGCTGTCATAATGAACATAATGAACAAATATTACTAGTACAGATTAAGGTAGCACAAGTACAGATCTAGATTGTATCTCTTTAATTTAAAACAAACAAACAAAACCTCACCAAACAAAACCACACCAAAACCAAGTTCCTATGAAGCAAACAGCTGTTTGTTAAACAGAATATTACTCTGAGATTTTATGAAACACAGGTAAAAGTTTGACTTCTTGCCTTACTTTCAAATTATTCAGTATCTTTGTTTCAAGCTTGTCGGCATTACAAGCATTTGGTTTTTGTGCTTGGAAGCTTGCAGTGAGTAAAGTTATATACTTCCTTCGTCTAACTGATGTCATGTATGTAGCTACGTATAAAGGTGTTAAAAAACTGAAGTCGTGATTTCCTCTGCAGAGGAAAAACCCTAAAAATGGAAAACTGAAATTTTGGAAAAGATGCTCTGTAGTGAAACTAAAGTATCCTCAGAAAAAACACTGGATAATCTGAATTATGTGTTTGGTATACTTTTATTTTAACTGACTTCTGACTTCAAACTGACTACTTGGAATAAGGAAGAATTTATTTGAATAAGTAGAATACAGGTTCTTAGTTGTTCTATAATACTTTCATTTTACTGAATGATGAGTTGTTCTATAATACTTTCATTTTACTGAATGATGAGCAGATATATCTGCACGTAAGTGTTTGTTCATTAGGTACAGACCTCAGTAATCTTTGCCTGTACCCATTTTAATTTAGGATGAAATATTAACTGGTAGCAGGCTGCTGAAAATAATTTTCATACCTCTTACTGAAAATTTATTGGAGTTTCAGTGGTTTCAATTATATTCAGAAGAATTGTATTAAGACCAGTAAGTCTTAAAACATGTCCTCTCTTTTAGAGTCAGCATGTCTTTTCTGAATGTATTGTCTAATAAAGCTTTTTATACCTGCAGAGCATGGTGAATATGATCCTCAGACTGTAAGACCAGGAAGCAGATACAGTCATGTGCAGGAAGTACAGGAGCGACTTAACTTCTTACGGTTAGTTTTAACTTGATCATTTGTTTAAATTCTGTAAGAATACTTTAAATACACCTTGGTATCTCTTATCTAGCTTCAAGTTGCTGTGTTAACTTCTTTCAGAATTCAGATGCAAATACACACCAAATGTTTTTGTTTTGTTTTGGTTTGGTTTGGTTTTTCTCCTGGAGAGTCTCTATGCTAGTAGTGGAATATTCAAATAAAGTTTATTAGGATCTTTGCAATCCAAGGCTCTGATTCTGCACTAAGATTTGTATGGGCTTTTTCTGTCTATGCGCAGAACTGTACAGACTTGAATACAATGTGCATATGGATACAGTTACATATATATTGGGGTAACTTAGCTGAAAATTTAAAATATTCCACGTAGGGATATGCCCATGTGTCCTTATTTGTTGTGCCACACCAGATTTAAGTCCGTGATCATAAACTGACATATACTTGTGTCAGACACTAGTGTTAGGTTGTCAGCAGCTGAGCCTTACAAAGAGGTTGGAATAAAACCATTACTCGGATTACTTTTGACCAGCTGCTGTTTGAGTAAAAGAAAAAAAAGGATTGCTGCTCATCAGAGAGCTGCACTATGTTGATGCTTTTTATGTTATGTCTCTCTCAGCTTTTTCTTACTTGGTTTTAAGCTTTGTTTTTAGATGAGTGAACATACATGAACTGTCAAACTGTCAAGTTCTGAAGTATTTTTTTACTTGTTTTCTAAGGGAGAATTTTTTAATTTTTAAAATGTTACCAAGAATTTTTATAAATTAAACTGAAGTGTTAAACAAATGTTTAATTTAATTATACAATAGCATATGGGTAGCACACTTTTTTTAACGTGCAGGAGTGATAAATTTTGTAACCTCCTTAAATTTAAGTTCGCTAGTTGTTAATGTGTAGGAATTTATGAAATCCTGTGGCTGTCAAATGTAAAATATGTAGGTATCAATTTCTGAAAAGCAGTGCCATAACTTAGTCCCTGATTTCTTTTACATAGAAAAGATTTTAAATCAGAAAATTTTTTCAGAAGAACTTTATCTAATCTGTTCTTCCTGAAGCATTCTTAGTGTTAGCTCTCAGAATGGACATTCTTAATAATTCTTTAATAATAATTTAACACAAATGAAAAAGTTATTTAAATAAAAGGAAACATTTCCCATTCATTGAGTTCTGCTTCTGGCTTTGTTCCATAGAATTGTGTCAAGTTATTTTGTGATTTTGATAAAGTGAGCGCTAAAACATAATGAATGATTGCAGAAGTAATTTAATCTCTTATGTTGTGATCTGACTTTTAAACTAAGTAGTTTACATCAGGAGATGTGCATTGGTTTGTATACAATATGTAAACAATGCTTAGTGTTTTTGTGTAAAATGGAATTTTAGTCCTTTTTTGTTGGGACTAGGGGGTCTTGATCCGTTCAGACTTACGGAGAAATCATGGGGATAATTATGAGTGGACTGATGTAAATAAAGTTCTCAGCGTCATACTTATGTTACATATTTGTATAATATGCATATTCACCTTTTTGCCTGTACTTTTTACTAAATTGTAACTCTAGATGTTTGTTAGACAGTGCTGTTAATTGTCTCTTTGTTTTGCTCAAGATTTTTATTGAAGGATGGTCAGCTGTGGCTCTGTGCCCCTCAGGCGAAGCAAATATGGAAGTGTTTAGCTGAAAATGCAGTTTATCTTTGTGATCGCGAAGCCTGTTTTAAATGGTATTCCAAACTAATGGGGGATGAACCAGACTTAGACCCTGACATTAATAAGGACTTCTTTGAAAATAATGTGCTTCAGCTGGATCCTTCCCTATTAACAGAAAATGGAATGAAATGTTTTGAACGTTTCTTCAAAGCTGTGAACTGTCGAGAAGGAAAGCTAGTAGCAAAGAGACGAGCCTATATGATGGATGATCTGGAATTAATAGGATTAGACTACCTTTGGAGGGTAAGTTAATTGGAGGAAACATCTGGAAGGTTAACTGCTAAGTCTTTCTCAGTCTCTTGTATTTTTAGGAATGTGTAATTTATTAGTTATAGACTGAAATTCTGAAAAGCTACTTTTTCAAATTAAACGGGTGGATGTTGACGCCACTGTCTTCCCAGCAAGTATGCAAGTTGTTAATGTTGCAGACAGACGTTTAATGGAAAGTTATTTGAAACATCAAGTATATTTGTGTATGCACATGAGAAGAAAAATTTGCCCATACTGTTGAAGAAGAAAGGATCATTCTGTGTGAATTGTCTGCAGGTTTCTCTGTCACACAGTAGAATTAAACTTTGTTTTGTGAACTTCATAACCAGTTCAAGTAATTCGTTCTAGTATGGTAAACTGGGGTGATTCTAGATTAGGCCAAGTGATCACTGGTCTGATTCTTTCTCTTATATCCACAGCCTTTTCCCGCAACATGGTTATAGCTTTTCAATAGGAATATTGTAGCTTGTCGAAGCTTGACAGATCTGTAGATGAAAAACGTCAGTAACTAATTTGATACTTAATTTTTTCAGAGTATTTCTACTTTTCAAGAGCTGGATTAGAACCCACAATTGCACACTGTGGCATGATTATCATGGTTGTGCTTTGTAAAACATGCCGTATATAAAGCCAACTGCCTTCAGTAATTTTGGTTGTGGCTGTTGAAGGGTTAGGTATTTTAATCATGGTGATAAAAGTTAAAACCAGAGTAGATCACAATTTTTATGTAAATAAGTTTTCACATAGTGTTTGTACAATGTGCCCACATAATGCTAGCGTGTTTTAGTTGTGGGAATTGACTTACTTGGATCTGCCCTGCCATTTGGCAACATGAGAGAACTCATGAAGCTTCAGCTCAGTATCCTGCAGGGTGTTGTCTGTAAGGGCTGGTTTCAGACCTGGTGGCTGAATTAATAATTAAATTAAAATTTATTTTATCAGGTTAGAAACAGAACTCATTTTCCTGTCACACTTCCAGCCACTTACAGATTTTTAAATACTTTAAAATTCTGTTTTTAAATCTTTCGTGATGTAGATTGTTCAAGCAGCTGAAAAAATAGTTGTCTTATTCTCTGAAACGAGTAAAAATTGAGACTTAATGTTTAGATGATTATGTGAACACTAGTTTTATTCTGTTGCTAACTCTGAACTCCTTTAAAGTAGTTAGTTCTTAATTTTGACTCTTATGTAGGTAGCGTTCAGAGTAAGTTGTATTATATTTTGTAGCTAAGAATTTTAGACACTTTCACCTCATAAATAATTAGACATACTATTGTGTCAAGATAATTATGTAGTTGTTCTGCTTTTAAATTTTATACCAGAAACTTTTAAGATGTTCTAATGCTTTTTTTTTTATTGTGCTAGGTTGTGATTCAGGGAAGTGATGACATCGCAAACAGAGCAATAGATCTTCTTAAAGAGATCTATACTAATCTTGGCCCAAGGTTACAAGTTAATCAGGTAAAAAACCCAAACAAACAACAAGAAAACTGGAATATAGATAGAAAAACAGTGATAAAATTCAGTTTGGTGATATTTTTATATTTGAAAGCTTTGAAAACAGAGAGTAGTTTTCATGTTTTGTAGAGTATACTTTTGAGTCCAACAACCAGGTTCTAGTCAGATGCAGAATTAAGAGGTGTTTTTTTGCAGACTGAACTCTGATAAATTTTTCATATTAAATTGATCTGTTATATTTACTCTTTCTACTCAGAAATTAGTTCATATAATATACTTAGATAAGCCTTTTGTTGAACTTCCAGTTGTGATACTTATTTGTACTACTGTGTTCACTGGATGGGTCTGTTGGGTGTTGTCACAAGCTAATCTAATCTTTTTTTATGTCACGTCCCTTACAAAGGGTCACAGAGTTTCCATATATAATGGTCAAGCTGAGCTCTAGCAGATCAGATATTTTCTCCCTACATTAATATTTGCTGGGAGCTGCGTTTCAGTGGACAGAGAGAAGAGATAATGAGTTTCTGAAAGGTCAGAAGAACTGCTGGGATTTGACAAATTTTGGGGGAATGTTGTCCTCCAGGCAATCTCCAATAGGTAGCTTGCCAGTTGTATTTCTTTTTTTGAAACTCCAGTTTTCATACTTGTCCTCAAAAACACTTTATATTAGAGTCTTCAGAGCTGCCAGGCTGCTAGATAAAGCACAGCTGCTCTAGGTGGTGCATTTACAGCTATTCAATCTGTATCTTACTGTAGTGGCAGGTGGGCTGTATGCTTCTTTCTTGCTCTAGGTCTGGGATTACTAAGCATGCATAAATCTGTCCATCTGCACATGGTTAGATCTGACACTTCCGAAAGTCTTGAGTTTAGTTAACGTGCACACAACTACTGATATGTCAGTCTAGGTCGGGAGCAAGGAGATGGTAGATATCAGGCAGAAGGAACAGATTTGTTGCAGCTGCCACTATATGGAATCTAGCTTAAAATCAGTTTCTGAGTTTATGCAGGAAAATAATGTATCTGGAACTGGGTTGTGATTTTTGGGAGGTGTCAGAGATAGTTGTTCTGGTGGTCTGTAAATGTGCTGTGTTCACTCTTAGTGTAAAGTAAATTAACTTGTGCTAGATTGTCAGATAAACATTCTTTAACATAGACTGAGGAAATGAATAAGAGACAGTCCGATTTGGTGTTCTCTGTGCAGACTTTCACTTTTTCTGTTTAAGTGCAACTTTGCAATGTGCAGTTACAGCTTCTGATGACATGCAAGATTTTTGGAGCACACACTAAATTAGAGCTGTTTATCAATGAGAGTTTATTCTAAAGTGGAATAAAACAGCTTTATAGAGTAACTTACCTGATTGGGGGTTTTTTGTTGTTGTTTTTTAACTTCTACCGTGGGATTATTCTGCTGAAAAGATGGTTTTTAATATTTCTTGTATTTGCACCAATTCTTTAATGTAATCAGGTAGTGATTCATGAAGACTTCATTCAGTCCTGTTTTGATCGTCTAAAAGCCTCCTATGATACATTGTGTGTGTTGGATGGAGATAAAGACAGTATCAATTGTGCAAGACAAGAAGCAATACGAATGGTGAGAGTGTTGACTGTTTTAAGAGAGTATATAAATGAATGTGACAGTGATTACCACGAAGAGAGGACTATTCTACCTATGTCAAGGTAGGTGTGAAAATGTACTCCTGTGATTGTGATTTCTGTTAACCAAAATATTAGTAATATCTTTGTGGTTTTTACCTTGTAAAAGGTTTCTATTCAGAGAATGTGTGTATAGAGTTTCAAAATTCCATTTTCTTTGACAATACGTGAAACTGATGTGTAATTAAAAAAATAATTTGAAAGATTGAGCAAATACAGACATACATGAAGAGGACAGCACACCTGAGAATAACTTGTTCATGGTATGTTGTTGTGCAATTGGTGCAGTGTAATCTAGTGTGGCTAGGTTGTTTTGGATGTATTTCTTTTTTTCAGGTAATTATTTAAAAGCAATACTATTCTCCAAGTTAGCAATGGCAAAGCTGCTTTGTTCTTCATGGTCCTGTCATATAACAAATATGTTGTTAATATATATCTTCATCTTCCAGAGTTGTTTACAGAGATTCTAGTCTTACTTTGGAAGTTTAAATTTAGCGTTACCTCCAACTGATATTTTCTGTATAAGTTCCTCATAAAAAGGGCGAGAAGAGAACAGCACTTTGAAATATATTTATTTTCTGTATACCTTCCTTCTTCTTATACTTGTGCTTGAGTGAAAACTTAGCTTAAATCCTAGCTGCTCCTTCTTTAACTCTGTCTTTGGTACAAAGAAAAAGGAAACACTTAAATCCAATGTTGTGTGGATGTGTTCACAAAGAAAATACTTTTTATTTCCTGAAAGAGGAAAGCAAAACAGAAAACTGTTTAAATGTTCTTGTGTTAGTAGCTGCTTTCTGTGGGAAGAAAGTCTCAAAAATACATAAAGAATACACTGAGTTTGCTATGGATTTGTAATGCAGCTAACATATTTTTAGACATGGTGAGGGTTTGTTGTCCCCGTATTTTAAGTAGCCTTTTTGTCAAGAAAATTGAAGAGTTTGCTGTTTGCTAGTGCTCCCACTGAATTTTTATTGTATATATTGATTGATTAGTCCTAAGTTCTCTTGTTGATTGCAGATGCATCTTTTTTTATATGGGCTGCTTATTTGATTAGACTAACTTTTTCACAGGTCTTGTCAGCAAGGAAATTTTATGAGAAATTTTTGCCTTCTTTTTTTGCTTGGGATTAGTTGGGCTTAACTGCGCACATCTTTCCTGATGAGTTCCCTGCCATTGTGTAAAGTGTGATCACTGCTACTGTGAAAATGCTGCTTCTTTTTTTGACCTCTGAACTTTTTAAAAGCATTTTGATTTTTTTAAATTGGAATTCTAATACAAATTTTAAACAGCTTTTGACAGAAGGCATTAAGACTTGGTGACCTGATAATTTTTTCTGATCTTGGAATATTTAAAATGGAGTTGCCAGTCTGATTGAGCTTTATTTGCAGATTTTGATCAGAAAATTACAAGCAAGAGAAAAAAATCTAAAACTTCATAAGAGACTTCTAAAAATTCTGTCAGTGTTCCAAACCTGACTGTAAAGTCGACAGTGTGTTTAATGCACTTGTGGAGAGTGTGGTTTCTTGAAACTTTCTGTGTATGTTATGTTTGCATGAAGCTTTAAAAAAATAATCTCATGCTGGAGTTTGTCACCATCCAATCACCAAGATTTGATGTTGAAATATCTATAACACAAAATACAGCAGCAGGAGAAAGAATTTATTTCGTGAGGCCAAAAATAACTTTATCTGTCTTGTTTATTTTCAGAGCTTTCCGTGGTAAACATATCACACTGGTAGTTCGTTTTCCAAACCAAGGCCGACAGGTGGAAGATTTGGATATTTGGTCTCATACAAACGACACAATTGGCCAAGTCCGGCGTTGTATTCTCAATCGTATAAAAGCCAATAGTGCGCACACAAAAGTAGAACTGTTCATTGGTGGTGAACTGGTGGACCCTGCAGATGACAGAAAATTAATTGGGCAGTTGAATCTCAAAGATAAAACGGTAAGTGTTGCAGGTTGATTATTTATACCAATTCAGATGTTGCTTCCCTTTTGTAAATTCTTGAAAAATAACATGCATGGGATTGCTGATTCTTGTGAAATAGTTCCATTCCTCTTTGTATTATGCCATTAACATTGTATCAGATGTTTATTTAGTAAAGAATTGTTTTTGCATAGTATTAAAACTATGATTGTGTTTTCCAGCTAATTACGGCTAAGCTTACACAGATAAATTCTAATATGCCCTCAAGTCCAGACAGTTCTTCTGACTCTTCAACTGGTTCTCCGGGCAACCATGGCAATCACTACAGCGATGGTCCAAATCCAGAAGTTGAAAGCTGTTTGCCTGGAGTGGTAAGCATATACTTAGATTCTGAAATGAACAGTTTAAATGCGTTTTTTCTGTATACTTTGTCTTTAACAATTTTTATGGGGTTTTCTGTTTGCTTATTTTAAGATCATGTCGCTGCATCCTCGATACATCTCTTTTCTTTGGCAAGTTGCAGACTTGGGTAGTAGCCTAAATATGCCACCTCTTAGAGATGGAGCACGTGTTCTTATGAAGCTCATGCCACCAGGTGAAACCTGATTTTATCGTATTTTGTCTTGTGATATCTTGTATAATAATTTCTCAGCTGTTATATAAAAATGACAGTAGGAGAGTATTTTCCAATTTCTGGTAATTTATTGATACTGTAATTAATGTATGTATTTCCCAAATATTTATGTCTTGTCTGTCCTATAAAGTTACATAGTTTGCAGTTGGTACCAGGATTCAGTGCCACAGTGCAGTGCAGTGAAAATGGGGAGAAGCATTGTAATATTCAAGTGGTTTTGTAGTGCTACTTTAATAGAACCACTTCTGTACTGACAGAAATAATCATTGCAGAACACTTCATAGTCTGATCTTGTCTGTCATTTACATTTTTTGCAACTTTTCTGATACACTTCAAATTTTTCACATTTATAGTTGTAAATACTGCTGTTTTTTTCTGGAGTAGTAGTGTTATAAAATGTTTAAGTTGGTTTTTTTATTGCAGATAACACTACAGTTGAGAAACTGAGAGCTATTTGTTTAGATCATGCAAAGCTCGGGGAAAGCAGCCTTAGTCCATCCCTTGATTCTCTGTTCTTTGGTCCTTCTGCCTCACAAGTGCTGTACCTAACTGAGGTTTGTGATACTTTCCCTGTTCTTTAAAAATCTTCGGCAATCCCTTCTGTAACATTGTGGAAGCCCAAGATCAAATTCTGGTCTGAAATTGACAATTAAAAACACTTTACAATTTACTGAAATAAGCTAAGGTATGCCCAGTGCTATCGCAGCACTGCTTAAGTAGTATTCCAACATAGTCTCATATTAAATTATCTATATTCAAGCTGGTGCATTTCTGTTGGTTAACTCTCTATTTTGTTCTACAGGTAGTTTATGCCTTGTTAATGCCTGCCAGTGCACCTCTGGGAGAAGATGCCAGTGACTTCCAGTACAACTTCTTAAAAAGTGGTGGTTTGCCTCTGGTATTGAGCGTGCTGACTAGAAATAACTTCCTGCCAAATGCAGATATGGAAACTCGAAGGGGTGCCTACCTTAATGCTCTAAAAATAGCCAAATTATTGCTAACAGCAATTGGATATGGCCATGTTCGAGCTGTGGCAGAAGCTTGTCAGCCAGTTGTGGAAGGCACAAGTACAATTTCACCGGTAATATAAATCTTCCTTGTTGCAAATACCAGTGTACTCTGGTTTTTATTTTGTCTGCAGCAATATCTATTGACTCTCTATTGATGATCTCTTTGAGTTAGTCACATGTAGTTGCATGTCAAGAACTCATGGTACTTTCATATAATGTTGCCTGATGATTCTAAAGAGATGGACTTAGTAAACAAATCCTGTTTCTTTCTGACTGTAGAAAAGTTAGGTGTGAGATCCACGTGCTCGATAAAAAATTTTCAGTGGTTTGCATGATTGTCAGTACAGATAACTTTCCATTTTCAAGCGCACCTGTTCTATAAATGCGGGTTCTGATTCTTTGGAGCTGTTGAGTCTGTTGAAGGATGTGCCTCTGAGTTTCTTGTATCTCCTGTTTATGGTTAGAGAGTAAAACAACAGAACTGATGTTGAGTCATGCCAGCCCTTTTTCTACACAAAACTAAGTCCTTGGCTTGCTACATTCCTGATTCTGTCCATTGCATGTAGAAAATTCTTGCAGAGAAAACCAAGTACATTGCCAAATTAAGTGTTGCTAATTGAAAGGTGCACTAACCTAAGATTTCTCAGAGCTGGAAAGGGAAGGTGTAGCACAGGTGTCTGAACTGTCTATGGTAGTAGATTTTGTGCACGTTTAATATGGCTAATTAGTTTTTCTACATCTGGACAAATACGTTGTTGGTCAAGATTTTTTTTTATGCCCTTTTACAGTAGGCATACAGCATAGAGCCCCAAAATTAAAATTTGCTGCTGTCCTTGGGCATTTGTTTCCAGGTATTCCAGCTACTTTTTTTGTTTCTTTTGTGAAGTTCCATCCCGAATAGTTGCTTGAGCTATCAGCCTATACTCAAGAATACATAGAGCGCCCCACTTCAGAGCACTTTCTTCCAGAATATTTACTGAGTTCCATCTCTGGAGCAGAGAAGTACGTTCCCCTTAAGTCTGAAAAATAAATATCTGTTCTGATTAGCTCTATCTGTTGGAAGATACCAGATTCATTCTTTTTCAAAGAAATCAAAACTCTTGATGATTCCAAAGAGGTGAAGATCTCTTTTCATGTGTCATGTTAGAATATCATGGAAACATCTTAAAGCAAATGTTTGCCACCCTATCCTCCTTCTATTTAAAATGAGTAAATTTTACTGCCCTATTTTCTAATGACGATTATGCAAAAAACATTTTGGAACACAAATAACATTAGTTGAGTCTTAAAGTATTGTTTGAAATGACAGTCTTTAACTACTGTTTGAAACAGATTTATGCTGACCACTATGGACATAGTAAGATTTGTCCATTCACTGTTAAGTGTTACAGACATCTAATTTTATTATTAGCTAATTTGTTAACTAATTACTAAATTACTAACTAATTTGAAAAAACATGGTTATTCTTGCTGTCATCATCATCCTGTTTGAAGAACTTGGTCTTGATACTTCTTATTGCTGCAGTGCCAGTAAGCTTACACCTTGGGGTGGAGGTGGGGTTTGTAAATACCTTTCATCTGTCATATCTAAAGCATAAGTAGTATAGCATAACTTTCTGTCTTTGCTTAAGAGAACGAGGTAACCTAGACTGTGTGTCTGCAGTCTTCTAGTTACTGGGTCTGCTGCTGTCAGTAGGACCTTTTAAATTTTTATTTTCTTCCTTGCTTTCATAGAAAAGTGAATCAATAATATTGTTAAACATAGTATTCTGGTGCAGATAGTGTATTCTGGTATAGATCATTATTTGCCCCCATATGTGTTGTTTGATCCTTTTACAGCCTGCTTCTGATAGCTAATTGACTGGGTAAACTCTTATTACAGTCTTCAGGGGGGAGTGCTGTAATTTTGCTTCCTGAATTAAGTGTCTTACTGAACCTGACAAAGCAGAGGGATACAACGAGTGCCAGGCGTTACAGACCAACTTCACAGTGTGTCTGAGCATTTGAGAAAGTTTTTTTGGATGAAATAGTACTAGAAAATTAAGAAACTCTTTTGTACAAGAAGCTTTAACTTCTGGCAACAGCACACAATCTTTTCAAGCAAGTTTTGTCTACGAGAAGGAAACAACCATTTCAGCTTTGAACTGTCAAAAACTATGGAGCTGTTGTCAGCCCAAGGAGAAGGAACTCTATGCTCAAACCAATACAGAAAAGACAAAAACTTGTCTTGCTACTGTTTGTGTTGTGGAAGTATGATAGAGAACAGGAGGGACAATCCAGACCAGAATTCTTCAGTAGTGTCCAACTCAAATGTTTAAAATGTTCTTAACTGTAATGAACACTGCAACCGTGTTCTGTCTGGACCCTATTAGCTAATCCAGAGGGAGACCCATTGTTTTAGCAAACCCTTTGTTTTGTGCATCAGCAGAAAGGGAAGGAGGCACTGTAATTCTAAGCATTCTGTTGACTTGAAATACTCTGATCGATAAACTCCCAAACAAGTTGTTTTGAGCAGGTGCCTCTTCTCTTAACTACTTGTACTCGGTGATCATGCACTGCAGTATAGTGTCTTCAGATGTGATGGTATCTGTTTGATAATGAGGGGGCTTATTTTTCTTGGTGTTTGCAGTTTCTGTAAGTAGCTTTCCTTCCGAGATCTTCTCTACTTCTGCTAAACCTTTCCAAGTAACTTTATATTTTCATATTTTCTTGCTTTCTTTTTTCCATGTAAAAATAAGAAATACTTTCTTCCAGATAAACCAGGCTACACATGACCAGGCAGTGGTGCTACAAAATGCCCTACAAAACATTCCTAATCCAACTTCAGAATGCATGCTAAGAAATGTAGCGATACGTCTTGCTCAGCAAATATCTGATGAGGTTAGTTAATTCCTATCTACATTACTTTTTTTCCCTGTAGTATCTTTTTTTTTAATACTTTTTTTTTAAAATCCTTATTTTTATTGCTTTGTAAGATGTGGGTTTTCCTTCTAAACTGTCACAGAACATTTTAGGTAGTGTTCGTGTGGTTCATAAGCTGTTAACTAATTAAAAGTATTTAATGAATTTTTTCCATATGCAATTATGAAATTCAGTGTCTAATAGCATGAAGAGGCTCAACTGAACTCGGCGGGTTCTGTACAAGTTATTTAGTGGATTGTGAATACTGTTATACTTAGATCAGAACTTCAGAAACTTGATGTGATAGATTTAAAGAAGTTAATGGGTATTTTGAAAACATTTTTGTGATACTTCTTTTTTTGGTCTTTTGTGGTTTGGTTTCTGAGTAACATTCTCTTCTTGAAGAGAAACACAGACAAGGAGGGGGAGTATAATATTGAGGATGACTTTTAAATGCTGAAAGATAAGAGTCTCAAATTGTGGACAGTGTATCTTTATATATAGAAAATACATTAATGATATGAGTGAAAAATTGTATTGTGGAGCTCAGTAGGGTTAAACAATGTACTTTGCAAAAGACTGTTGTGTTATCTGTATGGTACTGTATGCTATGACCAAACCCCCTTTGGATTTGGAATTATGAGTCCTGTTAGTGAATTCTGCTGAATTCAGCAGAAGCTAAAATTGGAACTGCTGCAACTTCTTCCAGAGTGAATCAGGATCTCTCAGTTTCTAGTGTGGAAGTGGTGAAAGTTGTTTTTCTGTGCTGTATAGAAACTTGCAAAGGTATCTCCAAAACAGTTCTGAGCTGTCTAAGTAAAAGTAGTCTTATGTTATCATCTTAATGTTGAAAAGTACGCTATTCCTTATGAACAAAGAGCAGTGTCTAAAGAAAGCACAATGTACTAGACTGTGAGGCTGAACCATCTGCCTTCCATTACTGGTGGTATGTGTAAAATCAGCCAGTTGAACTCTTGATTTCATTAACTTCCTTCCACAGAAGAACTGTCTTTTGAGGTGAGGTATGAAGAAAGTTTTTCTTTAATTGTGCCTTTGTCCTTTTTGGAGGACTTGGAATAAATAACTAAATAATTTTCATTTCAGGTACATTAAAGCAAACAAAATCTCTTTTACGAGACTTTACACAGTATTGCTGTTAAAGTATTGTCTGTAATATTCTGAAATTATGAAGACTGCTGTAGATCTATATTTCATATGTGTTGTAGCTTGCTGTTGAAAGACTTTATTTTGATGTTTTGATGGTGAAAGACTTTCTCAACGGACTTCACAATCGTTAAAAAATAAATCTGATGTGGTTTCCATAGGCCAGACAGAAGAATACAGCATGGAAAGATGTTTCACCTTTTAAGAAAATTTTGGTGCTTCAAGACCTTAAAACTGCAATGAGAATAAAAAAGAAAATGTTCTTTTTCTGTGTGACAGATTTTTCTTGTGATGCTGTTGCTGTTATGTTTCTTTGCATATGATGTATTTAACCTTTGAGAAAAGGATGCACATTTTCAGGTTTCCTGATGCAGCTAGATTATTACTTGAGCTTCTTAGAGTCTTTTTTTATTAAGTCTGAGCATGAGAAAAATTAATTCTGAAATTCATCCAACATCTGCTTTAAAAGATTGCCTGGGTTTTTGGACAGTTCTGCTTTGATTATAAACTCCAGATAGGTTCAGGTTGTTTTTGAAGGTTCATATGACAAGTGCCATTATTTATAGTTCGTATGTTCTGTAATGTTCGTACATCGGTAGGAACTATTGGATGTTAAGTCTGACCGTGATGAAAATACTGAAGAGTGAGTCTGCATTCATAAGATACATGATCTGTGTTCTTATTAATTTTAAACCCTGTATAACTTGAATATAGAAAAATCCCTTTGTATATTAATCACATAGTTGCTAAATGTTAGTTTGTCTAGCTATCAGCTTGTACAGTAAATATCATGGGAGGGGGACAAACTCTAAAATTAGTTCAACCTGTTACATTATTTAAGAGGCTAGCTGCCTTCCAGATGCATGCTTTGTGGTTTGTTGGTTTTTTTCCCCCAAAACAATCATGTTTTTGCATTGAAGTTGATAGTTTCTGCTAGATCTTACTTGGAATCAAAGAGTTGCTGGTTATTAAAAAAATACTCACTTTCTTGTAATTCCTGGTACTTGTAGCATTACAATTTAAGATACTGTAATATATCTAAAATACATGCTACTTTCTGTTAAAAAAGTAAATATTCCTTAAGTGGAGTACGAATGCTTTTCAAGATACATTACATTTTTTTCTCTATTTAAGGACAAATTCTGTGTTAAATTTTAATTTTTGAATTTTAAACTTTCTGTAAATACATTTGTGATAATTTTGAATCCTTCGTAATGTTAGTTGCAACTGTATTTTAATGTTCTTTGTTTTATTTCTCTTTCTTAGGCTTCAAAATACATCCCTGATATCTGTGT
Organism: Pterocles gutturalis; assembly: GCF_000699245.1. NCBI lineage: Eukaryota > Metazoa > Chordata > Aves > Pterocliformes > Pteroclidae > Pterocles > Pterocles gutturalis. Next base: position 19,924 of record NW_010124978.1, read on the forward strand.
TATTAGAGCAGTACAAAAAATTGTTTGGGCATCAGGTTGTGGGTCAGTTCAGCTGGTTTTCAGCTCGAATGAGGAAATTAGTAAAATCTATGAAAAGGTAAGAATTCCTAAGCAACTTTTCTATATAACTGTTCCTTTGTTTACAAAAGGGACAGTGTCAAGCAAGTCAGGCTTAGAGTGTGATGAGCTTTTAGGTAGCTGTCTTGATGATGTGTTTTGGAGTCCAGTATGATACGTCATATGTCATATCACAATTTAATTTTCTATTCAAAATTCCTTTTATCAATAACCGTTTAATTGTAAATTGAATCTGATGTTCAAAAACACACCAGTTCTGTAAGCTGCCATAATATGTTTTCAGCCCAGTCAGATTTCATGTCTAAATAAGAAGTAAGCACTTCTTTGCAATGCTAATTTTTGTAGTCTTCAAATTTGAAAAGGTCTGTTCTACAGAAGTTGATTTAAAGCATGTGTGCAGTGTAGAATGAGAAACAAGATAACTGATCTGAAATTAGCCCTGAAGCACTGGTAAAATGAAATAATTGCTAATTCTGTGTGGCTTCTTTCCTTTTATTATGTAGATATGTAGACCATCATGGTTTCACATGTGGCTTATGCAAATACTTTGTAGTTCTACATTAGTATGTTATCATGTACCTTGTGTTTAATTAATGTTGCTTACAGATATAGGAAACAGTGGTCTGTGTTTTGACAGTGATTTAAAAAAAAAAAAAAAGTTTTCTAAACATCTCCCCTTGTTTGCCTTATAAAATCAAGCTTAGTACTCATCAATATTTGCCTGAGAATAAAGGGGAAAGGAATATATAGGGGAGTTTTATGCTTGGTATACTAGTTGTTGTGCTTAAATGATCAATTAGAGGAAGAATATTTACTTCAGCAAAATGCAACACCTTTCCATTTAGCTTATATAGTGGTATAATGGCATCTGCTTCTATTGCTGTGAGAATGACTTCGTCATGAAACAGGTTGGGGATTTTTTGGTTGGGGACCTGATATAACTGAAAAGTGGTTTAATTGGTGTGTCAGTGCAGGAACATGAAGATGTGCTCTTATAGCTAGCTATACATTTGATGTTTTAGGAGGAGTAGTGCTGTAGAGAAAGTATGCCTAAAAGAAAATGTACCTAAATGTTCTTTTCTGATATTTTTATGGATGAAAATTGTACGGTTAAGTTCTGTAAAAATATTTTCAAACAATTGAAGTTCTAAAATATGTGAAATTTCAGCTGTGCATTATCGATCATCCTTCATAGAATCATTAAGGTTGGAAAAGACTTCAGTGATCATCAAGTCCAACCATGAACCCACACCACCTAACCCAGTAAACCATGTCTCTAAGCACCACATGTGCACATTTCTTGAACACCTGCCTGGATGGTGACTCCACCACTTCCCTGAGCAGCCTGTTCCAATGCCTGATCACTCTTTCAGTGAAAAACTTTTTCTAATATCTAGCCTAAACCTCCCCTGGTGCAACTTGAAGCCGTTTCCTCTTGTCCTATCACTTGCTACTACAGAGAAGAGGCCAGCACCCACCTCACTATACCCTCCTTTTAGGTAGTTGTGGAGAGTGATAAGGTCTCCTCTCAGCCTTCTCTTCTCTCGACTAAACAACCTCAGATCCCTCAGCTGCTCC
>NW_010124979.1:0-18551 GCF_000699245.1 Pterocles gutturalis
CCGGGGCCGGCAGCAGCGTCCCCGGCGCCGTCTCCTCTCACACTGACCCCTGTGAACTCGGTCGTCCCCTCCCAGCCCGGAGGGGGGGGCGTGTGTTCCTGCAGCGCCGCGGGCAGGCGCGCCCGCCTTGGAGCCTGTGTGTGCCCCGCTCCCAGCGCGCCCGGCTCTGTCAGGTTGCACAGGCTGAGGAAGGAGGGAGCTCGTCGAGTGCTCGAGCCTTCTCCCCCCGCAGGCAGCAGGGTGTTGGGAGCAGCAATGACCAGCAGTGTTTGACTGGAGAGGCCTTGGCAGGCTGAAGAGAAGATCGATCAGGATCGTGTACGTTTGGTATTGATCCAAGACAAGTAGTTTCAGCGTCAACAAAGCACTCCACTCTTTCAACTCTGTAATTGCCCTTTGAAGTGGGACAAGTTATAGGCGAAAAGGAGATGTTGACAAGTAGTACTTCTGGAATAAAACCTACGTTTTCCCCAGTAACCTTCAGCTCAGTGTTCTTGGTTTGCTGCTGTAATGGTTTACCTTTTACTGTATTTGCTAAGTGTCTGTTTTTTTGGGTGGGAGGGGAAGAAACTTCTGAATTCTGATTATGTTCTTCTGTCTAACTTCTTGCTGCTCATTCTATTTTCTTGCTTCAGGAGCTGACTTGGGCAAGTTCCTGGAAAGTACGTGTGATTTTTTTTTTTTTAAATTTTTTTTTTCCTTTTCCCATAACTCTGCTGGTTGCTTTTGTTCTTAAGAAACTTTTTAATAAACACAAATTAACTTGCTACTTTGTGAATAGAACATTTGGTAGATGCACAGTGTGATAATTGAGAACCTTTGTAAACGAAATGGGTTTCAGTTGTCACCAACAAAAGCTTTGTTCTGGTAGTTTAGAGCTCTTACTGGGTGTTGGCTCCAATAGCTAATAAGAGCTTCAGTATTACGAGGTATTGGTATTCTTGCCATTCACTTGAATAGGCATCCTTTGAACAGTTAGCTGGTGCTGAGGTAAAAGTGTGTGCGCTGTTCAGTCCTGGGGGTATCAACAGAAGTGTAGGAGTGACCATTGCCCCTTCTGCACCCCTTTCGCTCCCTGGGCTCATACAGTTGTACAAGTTAACTGATGTCAGTGGCCATGTGTGTGAGTGTTTATTTCTCATTTAATATTTAAATTAAACAATAAAGGTTCTGTCTAAGAGTCAGCTATATAAAAAAGAATGTAGAGATTTTTTTTTCCGTGGAAGTTGAATGTCACTTCTAGCAAGGTTGGCTTCTGTTGAGACTTTGATAGCCCTTTCAATATTGTGTATGAATACTAGGTTTTTCTTAATGATTTTTAAGAGCTGCTCAGGCTCTCCCAGTCCCTGGATACGTGAACATGTGTGGGGGTACCTGGTCACTGTATTTCTTTTGGTACCTTTTCTGAATGGTTTCTTGAGCCTGTCTTTTTAAAGCAAGAGCATAGAACTAAGATGCAAAGCAGTCATATTGCAGGGATGATTTGTTTCACAGGGTGCTTACAAAGATGACGTGATACCATAGTAAAAACTCGGACTTTTGCAGATCGTCTTTCCCTTACAGATGTTGATCTTAAGAGGACTGTAAAATATCCTCACATACTCCTGTTAGTGGTTTTTTTTGCCTTCCTAAAACATACAGTAAATGAAAAATATAATCTTTATCGTGGCGTAAGTGAAACAAAGATGCTTGTAAATAGATAGTTGAGGGCTTTACAACAAATTTTTCCAGCTGTTTTGCTCCTTGATTGAGGAAGAGACTTTGTGTGTAAAATGGGAATGCAAAGAAAGTTTTGTTTTGTTTTTTTTTAAGGAATTTAAACTAAGCACCATTGCATCTCTTCTGTGCTTGCAGTCTCTTAAGTCCAGTTGTCTAAATGGAGTTCTGTCATAAACTGGAGTTTCTTATACCTGAATGTAAGAAAAAAAGTTGGCAGCTCTTTTAAGATCTGTGGGTACTTCATTTAAAACCGAACTAGATGTCAGAGTCATAGTCGTAGGGAACATCTCATGAGGGCAGCTGACTGGTGGAAGAGGGGCTTTGCTGCTACATACCTCTGCTGAAAGATCTTTCTGTTTAAACATACAAAGGAAACATTGGTTCACAGTAATTGATGAAGATGAGCTAGGTAGCTGGACTGTGGTCTTTCCTTCCCTCTGCCCCCTCCTTTAAAGTAGTTCAGGTCTCCAGCTCTTCAGATTTTTTTTGTTTATTTGTTTGAAATACCAAGAATGTGAAATTTGATGCTGCCTGCTTTTGTCTGATCTTGTAAGTTCAGGTAACTGTCAAATGTATGTTTCTTATTCTTTCATTGAGATCTTTAAAATTCCTTCTTAGGGCTTTTCAAGGTATGATGTTAAATCTTCTCACAGTCTGGTTTAGAAAAAAAAAATGCTTTTCCTAGCATTTTTTCCTGGTTTTTCTGTGTGTTTGTTTTTTTTTTTTTCCTCTCTGTGCTTCTGCTCAAAGATGAGTGGAGATAAGCTATATTTAATTCATGATTATAGATGGAGCTAAGGGACAGAGCAATAAAATTTCCACTCAAAAGCATAAAAGCCCAGGCCTGATCTGCTCTCTCGTAACTACGTAGCTTGCTAGTGATCCATTGGATGCCTTGGTAAGGAGAATCCCATCTCTTTGTTACTGAAGGAGCATTTGTATTGAAAGGGACTATGTTTCTTTGTGTGGTTTTCTCATCAATTTATTTTAATTCATTGAGTGACATCTGAAAACCTAGGTGTGTGAGATGCTGCAGGGGCATAGCGTTTGCTTTTATGGGAACAAAGTCAGTTTTCAGCCCAGCTTAGCCTCTTCTCTCTTGCAGTCAACTCCTGAACATTTTTTTTGTTGCACAAGTGATCTGCCTTGAAAATTGCCAGAACTGAGAAAACTCAGCAAGTCTGCCCAAGGTGTATGTAAGTTATGGATGGAACTAAGAAGAATTAAGTGCTTTAAATTATAAGGTCTATACAACATTGGCCCTCTTGTGGTTGTTGGCAGTGTGTGTGTATATAGATACATATATATGTATTAGAAACACCATGTAGTTCATCATAGTGATGTTTAATACCATTACTTTTTAATCTTTAGCTCAGATGCTAGCAGGGGATTGTAGCAGGCTGAGGTCTTTACGTTGCTTTTTTAGTAGCTGAGATTGCCAGAGTGTGTCAATGACAAAATGTGTCCACTTCTCTTTTTTGCAGAGGGAGGGCTGTCAGTGTTCTCTCTAAAGGACGTTAAACAATCCTTGAATATTCAAGCTGTAGTGATAGCTTGATGTCTGTGCAGGAAACTAGATGCTATTGAAATGTTTATTTTTCTTAAATTTATTTTTTGTGGAAAAGGTGCACAGAATTGTTTTGATGCATCTGAGATTTTTGGCAAAAATGAAATCAAAGTGTATGTTTTCAGGAGTGAGCCTCTCCTGTAATCCTTAAAGCTTGTAATATATAGAAGCTCAGGATTGTGGAGAAAAGCAGAAGGGATACCAGCAGCTGTGCAGGCAGTAGAGTCTATAGGTTGATGAGAGATTTTGATGGACAGTTAGTAAATTTGTCTTAAAATACTGCCTTGTTGACAATACCTTTTGTATCACTCGTTTTTTTTATGGCCTAAGCAATTACTAAAGCTGTGCGTTATGATTTTCTGTCTTTTTGGCCATATGTTTTAAAAAAATCTAGGCAAATAAGATCAAGAATGATTAATTGATGCCTTCAGCAGTGGCCCTTGTATATGTAATTTGCCATTATAAACAGATAAACAAGCTTACTATAACACATTAGGAAAATAAACCGGTTGGAAAAATATTTTGTATGTTAAATAGCTGTTATTACAGTGGAAGTAAGCACGGTGCATTCCAGTTTGTGAAGGTAATGTTTTGTTACTGCGTATTTGGTCCTTTTTATTCAGTAGGGAAATACTTGTTTCAAGTTGTGGTTACTATGAAATACCTTTTTTTTTTTTTTTTCCTCCTGTCACTGACAACAAATTGAAATACTTTGCATTCTATTGATAGTAATCTATAATAAAGATACTGGTTTGTGGGAGATTCAGAGGCTATCGATGTCCATGCATAGATCAGATTGGGTAAACACGGGTTTGTGGTCTGTGTGTGGTAGTGTGTCAGTTCAGACTGGAAAGAACAGAAGGAAAAGGTGCACTTTGTATGCTGTGAAGATTGCTTTTGGTGAAGTTTTATGATGAAGGGATAGCTGAATTTATGTAACTTCAGACTTAGAATGTCATGTGGTAAGGAGTTGGTATGTCTGGCAAGTAATGGATGTATAAATGATTTTTTTTTTTTTGAGCCATGTGTGGTAGAATCTGAGGATGATTTAGGTTGGAAGAGCCCAGCCTTTGGCAGTTGTCTGCTCCAGCCTCCTGCTCAGAGCAGGGCTGACGTCAGCATTAGACTGAATAACATGTCTGATAGAAAGTGAGTGAGGCTGATCATGGAAGTAGCATATAGCAAGGTTTTTAAGCAAAAGCCTCTAATAACTTGATTTAATAAATCAGAGGCCCAGTTCAACTGCCATTAAAACCAGTGGAAGCTTTTACATTAGGCCTGGGTAATGCTGAATCATTGGTATATGTCATTTTCTCTTATTTATGTTACACTAGGCTTTGACAGTAGGAAGGCAGGATCCAGATACAGTTCTTAGATCAAAACAAATGAATATCTCTAGCAGGATTAACGTAAGGAGAAGAAAAGCGATAACCTATTGAACCATGTTGTCATTCATATGTAGTAGCAAGTTACCTTCTGACTTCCTGGTTGGTGGAGGTAGGCAATCTGATACACATATGAATTGTCTCTTAGGACTTTTTATTAAACACTTTTTCACTGTTGAATATTTATTTCTTGAAGTGTAGGGCATCTCAGAACTGCATGAGTAGGAAACCTTAAGAAGGGGGGGAGAATTTCTCCAGAGCTCAAAGGAGCTGCTTATGTAAATTACATTTAAAAACAAAACCAAAAACCAACCCAGATCTCTTAGTTCAGTGAATGTTTTCAGTGAATGTAGTCTGAAGCTTTGTTCTGCCATTCAGAATGTACATATGGGCTGTATAATATGTGTGACGAGTGGGTGAGAGGTGCTGCAGCGTGGTTTTGGTTGCATTCGCTAGGCTGGCTGCTGGACTTGTTGAGGAGTAGGTAGACAAACTCAGCATCCTGGTCTGTAAGGCCTTGTGGAATGGCACAGACTAAATATTTACCTGCCAGCAAATTTTTCGTGTACCAGGTAGAGACAGATGTGGAAGTGATTTTCAGCTGGAAAAAGACTGCCGGCAGGATTTTGGGACAGGATTTGGAATGAGAAGTGGCTTGTGTTCCAGGCAGTGGCAGGGCCAAGGGTGTGGTTCCCTGACTCTGCTTGGAGCTTAATCACTGCTGGCTGCCTTTGGGTGGAAGTCGTGTAATAATGGTGGAGGTCACACTGCTTTCTGGCTGAGAGACTGGGAAAGGCTTTCACGTTTGTTTCTGTTCAGGTGAAGCAAGAAGTGGATAGCTCTCTAACCTACCTCTAACCACCAAGTTCACAATAGTAGGTAGGAAAGAAGGAAAATATCTGGAATTGTGATGTTTAATGTTCCTTTATTTTCCTTGGATTCTGTTAGCTGTGCCGGTCTCCTTAATCTGTCTTTTCATCCTATCCTAGCGTCAGTGCCTACTTCTTGTGTTGGTCATTCTTGACTGTGGTGCAAGATGTTCCAAGCTGCAGCACTACATGAAGTTTTATCTGGAGCTGTATGAAGTGACCAGAGAGTGGTCAGTTTGGTCCTGCCATTTGAGAATGTCATGGACAATTTTTGATCAGAAACTGCTGAGAGATTGAAACACTTTTGCAGTGATTTGAGACAGGAAGGTTGTAAGACTTTAGAAGATTGAAAAATGTAACTGTAATAATAGAGGCGTAGTTTCTGGAGAAGTGGATGTTTTAGACATTGTTCTCTTAGGAAAAACTTCCTCTTGGCACGTGGGTAGATAGGCCTTGTAAAATTCACCGCCTTTATCAGGATAAAGGCTTGGTTAGCCAGAACGGACTACTGTGACTCGTCTGGCATCTTGTGTAATGTGACTAATGGATTTTTTTTTCAGATTAATTTTTCTGCTTAAACTAGAGCATACTTTTTAGACTATTATTTAGTGTTGACCTGAAAACAACTTTGTTGTTTATCTCTGAATGTCTTGCTTCAGGCCCTTCACTGAATAAATTTGAGTCCTCAGCCTTTTTTACCTGACTGATCATTTACAGACTGAGCAAGATACTTAAATTTTTCTCAAAGCTCAATAAATAGAGGTTTGGTGTGGTGGTTTTTTTCCCCACTGCAAGGTGTAGCTGTCGTGTTCTGTCAATTTTTGAACGCCTGATTTATCAGCTTTTTTGCTTTACAGACAACAGAACAAGGACGCAGTTTCCTGGCAGTGATAAAATCCACTCTATATTTACTTTGTATTTCCTTATTTCTGTATTCAGTCTCTTCTGTTAACTCTTCCAGTCAGTGTTGTGTCATGTGTTCCTTTTCAGCTCATCAGTGTCGTAAATCTCAGATTTGTTTTAAGATTGCGTTTTTGCAGAATAGTCTTGCATTTGTTGTCTATCACCTATGTTTTCTGCTTGTGAGTCTTTCGATTGTATGCTTGGCCTTATTAAATACAACCTGCTATACTGGACCGAGTAATTGAATAATTCATAATGGTATCATTGAGGTGTCATTTCCATTATTTACCATATCTGTGTTTGTCATCCTCAGGTTTTAGAAATTATGTGGGCCAATGTTACAGATTCTGTAGAAGTAGAGGATAGCTTCTTACCTTTTACTCTGTTTTGAGAACATTTTGCCTTCTGAGATGGGTTGTTGTAAATTCTTTAGAAGGGAAGGATAAAAGAAAAAATAGGTTTCGATGATCTGAGACTTTTTACGTGGTTCTGAATGGCTCTGTCCTTTTTACCATTCTGCTTAATTGAAATGTCCTGCAGAAGTTAAAATTTATTTCGCCTACTTGCTTGAGCAATGAAATTTCTACTCTTACAAAAGTATATTTTGATTGAATGTCTTCCGAAAATCCATGTTGGCTGGCCTTAATTATGTCAGTGTCCTTTAATCAATGTTGTCTGCTTTAGCCAGTGATTAATATCAAACAGACTGGTAGGGTAGCCACCTGAGTCATCCTGTTTACCACTGTACTTAAAAGGTAGTTTGCCTACAGTTCTGGATCTTCTTTAATATTTCAAGAATCAGAGAAAATGAACATTAATTATTCACTCAACCTGTTATAATTATTCACTCAACCTGTTAATGTTTTTAAAAACACAGTAACTAGCTCTGAAATTATCTAGTTCTAGTAGCTCTCTGGGGAATGTTTTCTTGCTTGTGGAAGGTGAATTTCTGTTGTCTTGATGTAATGTTGCTGTTGCATGGTGGAGTCCTGCTGTTAAATTCCTGTTCTAAGTTTATTTAAGGAGAACCCAGTTCCTTGCACTTAAATCTGCTTGGGTTAGATTTCTGTTGTGTTCCTTGGTTCTCAAATTTTTCAGCCAATTCCTAGGTTAAAAAAGGTGTTCCAAACCTAGAGTAGCAACAGAACTACTCTGAAAGGAAAGGATATTTTTCTTCCTAAATGTGTCTCATCAAACAGTAGACCATTTAAAAATAAAATAGCTGTGTAGGAAGGATCAGTGGTACATCTTTTTTTCCAAGGTTTAGGTTTCCAAAGTTAATAAAAACCCTAAACAAGCAGCAGCCCCAAAACAATAAATTGCAGTGACAGTCCAAATCCTTAATTTTTTTGTCTGTAGGAAAGATAAGATGGGCAGACTTGAATGCAGACATTGCCTAGACGCAACTTGGGGTGCTGAGAATCAGTTTATCTAAACCAGCAAGACATCTTTGTGAGACAGATTGCCACGTGAGCCAACAGAATTCTGTAATGGAAGTGCAGGAATTCAGCATTGCCTGAAAAATCTTGAGTGCCTGTAAGGTACAAAGCTTAAAATGGCAATTTTGTTTAAATCCTTAGGTTGAGCAAAGTCTAGAAAGCATGTCGGTTTAGATCTTTCGAAGTCTCTGAAAAACAGCTTTTTGCTTAGATATTTATTAGATAGCTATACGTCTTAAAAGACTAGAGTTTGTGGCCGAAAGGTGTCACAGTAATTACAGACCTTCCTTAGATTTTTTTTTTCAACTGAAACATCTTTTTGTGCATTTTCATGCACAAATCTGTCTGGTAGAATCAAGTTCCAACTCATGTCTGAAGCAGATCTTTCTGAGAGCTTTAATAGGAATGTCAGATACTAAATGTCAAGCTTGAAAAATAGTATGAAAAACTGCAAGCTTGGTGGAACAACCATTGTACCTAAAGCAAACCAATGAAATTAGTTGAGATGGCAACTTCTGTACCTATAATATTACCTGTTAATTGTGAGTGAAAGCCACTTAAAGGCTTAATGTTATCGGATTACATTTTGTGTCTGCTCAGAGGATGGACTTCTGACTTCCAAAGTACTAAGCTGCTGACAAAATAGAAAGGATGTTTTTTCCCTTGCCAGTCCACAGGTTGATGGTGGGGTTAACATGATTTCTTCTCTTTTCAGTCCTGTCTGCGGGTAGCAGGTCTGTGGGTGCAGTGCCACGCAGGGAAAATGGGATCCCAGTTCCAGTTTATGCAGCAATTCCATTTTTTCCCTAAATATGCAGGAAAACTGCAACTGTTTCTAGGGTTGCATTGGCACCTTGATCAAGGATTGATATAATTTGAAGAAAACCTTGAAGAAAAGGTTCCCCTTTGAAGGAGTGGTGGGAAGTCCTCAGGTAGCGTTCCTGTGCAGGCAGTGGTGCCAACTGGACCTTGTCAAAATATGGCCTCAGTTTCTTGCTTCAACTTGAAACTGTACGTGTGTGCTGTTTGCCCATATAAAATCTGTGGCTGTGCAGATTCCTCAATCAGTAACCATTACTTTGTAGAAAATCTTGATTTACAAAACTCTAGCAGTTCAGAAAGGGACTTTTCTCTCATCAAATCAATACCAAAGAGGACATGTGTTAGGCATATATTTGTGATTCGCCATCCTTGATTAATAGGGAGGCAGCATAGATAAAAAAGGCCAAAATTAACATTTTAATTATTAATATTGAAATTTAGAGCTCAAGAAAGTTATCTAGATAATAAAGATCTCATAAATTTATGCTTTTTCCTCAGTCAAAATAGTTAAATTTATGACATGATCATTCATTCTCTTTTCTTAATTCCTCACCCTTTTTCTTGCTCCACCCTGACGCTTCCCTCTCATGATGCAAGTGCTGTGTAGTCCACTCCGACTTGCCTTTCCAGTTAGTACAGCTTCTCCTTTGCGCACCAACCGTGTGTGTTGTGCAGGCTGTGTCAGAGGTTCCTCTCCGGTTTGGCTTCCGTGCTCTAACCTTTTGGCTGCTGCTTTGTGAACCAGCAGAAGCAGTGCGTGGTCTCTGCTTTCCCTCTCCTGTCTGCCCTGACACAGCTAAGTGTGTTCCTCTTGCGTGCTTGCAGTCTCAGCTTTCTTGCGTTTCTTTTCTCTGTTCCTCTGCCCAGTTCCTCCCAAATGACTGCCTGTTTCCAGAGTGCCTGCTTTCCAAGGGTTTGCCCTCGGCTTTGCCTATAATTTCTTCTTTTTCATGTATGTTTTATTTCTGGGTAATGTTGCCTGTAAATTCACCTGTTATACATGCTCAAATAATCTGCAGCTCTGGTTTTTATTCTCATTTTTTTTTTCTGGTTCAGCTACAGTTTCGTCCATTTACAAGTGTCTTGCTTGCAGTTCAGAATTCATACAGTCAGAACTTCTAGGGAGGAAGTAATTTATCTGAATGCAACACAGAGAGGAAGCCAGCAAAACGTTCCCAAAACAAAGTGTGGTGGCCAAAATGAAGGACGAGGAGAGCCATTTTGCAGCTCAGTGAGATGAGATCAGCAGGCTTTGAGTATGCTTGTAGGTACTGAAGTGCTTAGGAATCTAGTAGGGAAAAAAAAGATGACACAGTATCCTCAGTTTTTGGGAAGGAAGCCTAGAGGTTGAAGAGGGTAGGGCCCAGTGGGTCCAAAGCTAGTGAACTGCTGGGCCCTAACTGGTTTTTAGTGCTTTAACCTCATGTCTGATGCTTTTCAACTGTGTTTTCATTGCAGTGCCAGCCTTTGTGGTATTACTGATGCTAAGTTAGCTTTGATGTTAGAAGCTAGAGATCCCAGGTTCCCTGGTGATCCACATGGGTTGATCTGAAAGTCCTCCCCCCCACCACCCCCCCCAGCAGAAGGATTTACAGGCATTGCAGGAAGCAAAGGGACAGCCATCCAATTAAGGCTGATAGGAGTTGTGTTAGAGGCTTGTCTCTGCCAAAGTGTGCAGGATGGTTTGCTTGAATTGCCCCACAGTTTTTCCACGTGTGGCTGGTGTATGTTGTCTTTAGGTACTAATCTTGTGTTTTGATTTGCAGAACGATGCATAGATTATACTGTAATCCTTCTAATGAGCTGTTGGCTGCCTCAAAAAAGCAACCCAAATCAGACCAAAATCGTCTCAGACTAGGTCTGTGAGAATAGCTGGTTATTTTACTATTAGCTTCTGGTGCATGTAGTGGGGATGGTCCCATTTCATTATATAGGGTTATTGTGAAAATACAAATGTTACAATTTATATCTAAAATACATTGTGTATGGGAAGTTACAATATAACTTACAATATAAAAAGTTACTTTGTTGTGTAGTAATGCCATGTAACATGAGCCAAATGTTAGTTGGTAGGTTTAGGCTGCAGGGAGTTTTACAAGTGTTTGTAATCTTATGCCCAAAAGATTTGGGTAAAATCTGCTCAAGCAGTTGTAGTGTGGGGTATTTTGGCATTTTCTATCTTCAGGCTGTTGGTTTGTGGGTTTTTTGTTTGTTTTTCTTTAACTTTTATGTCATTGCTTCAGTAACATATATAAGAAAAAATGTTTCCTTTGTTTGGTTTTGTCTTTTTCTTTTCTACAGTAACTAATGTCCTTTCCACTTTTATCTCCCCATGTTTTGTTTTTCTTTTCCATCACCTTTTCGGGCAAAGTATAGGCAAACTTATGAAGCTCCTTATTTAGTCCTTGGGTCTGTTAAGGAGCAGGGTTCTGATATGGCAAAGCTCCCTCCCTCTCTACGGTCTTAATGGGTTCTTGAAGTCTAGTCAACCAGTTTCTGTAGGTTATGCTTCAAATCCGTTTTTGTTTGGGCTTTGGCTACAGCGTGTTTGATTTTTTGAAAAACCAAAACCCCTTCCTCTGCAGATTTGGATTTTGCTGTTGCTGAAAGGAAAGAGGAGCTGTGTTTTCTTACTGCAAAGGACACTTCTGCAGAACTGCCTGAGCTGGACTTGGCTCTGATAGAGAAAACTTCATAGCCTTCCCCTTAGTGGTGTTCTTTTCCTCCAGTATGGCTTCATCTGCTGTTGTCCATATGTTCTTGATATATAGGAACGTGACCTGACCTTCACTAGTGCCTGCAGGACCTTGGCTAATAGGAATTAAAGTAGCTGAAGTCTTAAGTTGTGCATTTTTTTTTTTGCTTAATAGAACCAAGAATGAGAGAAATACTGTTGTCTGCCTGCAGATTTAGGAGGTTGTCACAGCATTGGATGTACTCAATCTTTAGAAGGTTTATTTTTCAAGAATGAGCAGTGGAAATTTTCTTGAATACTCTGCCACTCAGCTGGCAAATCTTTCTTGCTGTAATTCTAGTGGTTTTTTTAATCCTCTTTTAATTGTCAGGAAGCTGAAATTCTGTTAATTAAGCATTAAGAAGAGAATTATGCCTCAGATTCTCTCTGTCTTGCGGTAGTCACTGATTGGAAAAGGGACTGTTGGTACAAATTGTTTCTTCAGACGCCCTGATCCAGTGTCCTGTTTGAGCTGTTAAAGGAGGAGTTTAGGGATGAGGTCTTGATGCAATTACTCCTGTATTAGTTAACTAATCTGTGGTGGACAGCCAAAACAGATTCCTTTAAAAAAATAACCAAACAAAAATTCCATGTAGTCTTTTTTTTTTAACTTATTTGCATGACCAGGTGTGTTATTGTATTGTGAAGAAATTTATGAAAGAATCCAGTGGCTTTCATAGTAAACATTTTTCTTTTTTAGGTTCACGCTTTTTAAAAAAAGAGGAATAGAACAGGAAAAAATGGCAGCAGAAACTCAGACACTTAACTTTGGGCCTGAATGGTGAGTTCTTTCTGTTTTGTGAGACTTTGGAACCTTGTCTAAAATTAAAAAAAACCTATTATGAATTTCTTCCCTTTGGGACTGAATTGATGATACTGAATGGGGTATAATGTCTTTGTTGTTCCATACTGCTTTGCCTTAGTCTCTGGCCTGTGACTGAAAGCAATATTACAAAATTAGTCCTTACTTTGTAGATGGGTGTTGTGTATGAAATGAGTTGGGGTTCATGTTATGGTGATGTGTAATGTTGACATTGCTGCCAAGTGTCTGAGGGAGGAATAATGTTTATGATCTTGGAGGTATACACAAAGTAAGTGAAGAAAACTTGCTTGGTCTTTCCATGCGATAACATATTAATAAGGAAGTCCTTACATTCTCCTTACTGGACTTGAATCTATAGGTAAGCAAGCTTTTTTTTTTATCATATTCCACATAGATTTAATATTGGGGAAAAGTGTGATTTTTTTTTTTTTTTTTAATGTCGTAGTCCCCTGCATGGGTGCACTGAAAAGTGTCAGGAAAAATGAACTGTTGTGTTAAAGAGAATCCATGATGATGTATAATCTTGTGTTGGCTGTTAGTTTTTCAGCTTGTCTGATGTGTGCGCTCCTGGGTTTTGCTAAAGAGCAATTGCCCAGGTGTGATTATTGTTCAGTATTTGTTGCGATTTCTTGTTAAAGTGTTGGTGACTGCAGTTACAAACAAGAATTCTGGGTGGTGTGGTTTCTGAAGAGGGATATGATCCTGAAGTGCGTAAATGGGAGTGTGGAGTGATTATAGGAAATATAATTGCTGCATAGCATGTGCTAGACTGTTACTGGAATAACGTATTCACTTCTGCTGACACATTTTTATACACAATGTTCAAAATTTGGAGAGTATTCAAGAAAGAAGACATGATTTGTGGCCTGCAAAACAATGACAGAGTTTGGTCTATTTTGTTAGACTGAAAGACAGTTAAAGGATGATTTTATCAGTGTCTATAAATACACCCACCAGGCAGATATCTTATGCTGGAGTGCTCTTTAGTGTAAGAGACAGACATGATTAGATTCATTGATGGATGGAAGCCAAAGTTACATTAAAAAAAAGAGAAGGGAGAAGGCAACTCTAAAAAAAGCACATATTTTAACAGTAACTTGGTTGCTGTGTCATAGTGAGGGGACTTCAGTCTCCATTTAGTTTAAAAACCAGATTAGATTGTATGACAGTGTATATTATACTTCTGTGAATTACTAGATTTTTGCAGGAATAATGGAATAAAATTCCAATACTTGTAATTATTCTTTTGGGTTGCAGTGCAGTCATGTCTGTCACATATGCTGTTGTATCACTTAATAGTGAAACTCTCGGTCACATTTGGTGTGTATTGAAGTTGAACACTCCACTGAGCGGTCTAGTCCTTGGAATAAGGCCTTCCCAGGTGGTTTTTGTTTGGAAGTGGTATGTAAAGAAACTGCCACTGGGTGGCACCAAACTAAAAAAATAAGATAAACGTTTGACTTGCAAATTACTTTTTCCTTTCTGTTTAAAGAACAATGAAACACATCGAAGCATGCCTCAATAATTAGGTGAAAGGTAGCCTCTGAATCGATATCTTAGTTTAGAGCACCTTCTTTTCCAAGGACTTTGTGACTGTTGAGAAGAGTTTTGGTTGTTTTACTTTTCTAAGATGCACAGCAAGGAGAATGTAGGAAAATGGTCTGGGTTTTATTTCTTGACACACATGCTTTTGTGAAAACATTCTTCAAGCTTAAAAATACAGGATATATGGGTAGCTGAGGAAATTATTATATGGAATGAGAGTAATCCACCTGTGGAGTGGGAATATTATCGTAAACTGTACGATGTTATCTGCAAGAAGTTGAGTAGTTCACCTGTGTGGGATGGGACCAAAATTAATAGCATATCTCTGTTACCATAAGTTAGATTACTGCTTGAACTGTCTCTGAAGTAATGTGTGTCTGTATTTTGTACATCTTATATTATTGAGACATTAAGCTAAATGATGTATGCGCTCTCTGAAAAATACCATTAATTTTAAGTTCTGGAAAAGGAATTTGGAGTAGTCTAGGGTTCCAGAGACACAAAAAGAAACCTCATTGCAAAATTTACTGTCCTATACTGTTTGTTAAACTTTGTGAAACATCTGAATAAACTTTTCCTTAGATTAATGTTTGTATTTCTGTCCCTAGTGTGGTAAGAATTCTTCTTGTCAAAGGAAGCTGTTCTCATTAATATCTGTGGAAGATTTACAGCTGAATTTTGGGCAGCCAAAGGCTTTAGGGGGGTAGCTAGCTTGCTATATAGTCAACATAAGAGTTATCCAGGGGATGAGTTGCACTCCTTGATGTGCTCATGGGAATATTTTTTTTCTTTATTTTTTCTGGATATGGGGAAAATGAGGAAAGGTCTTTCACTCTTCTTGTTGAAGCACCAACTTTTAGAGTTTTGAAGTTAGACTGTTAATGTCTTCACTTTCAGTACTGGATTTACTTACTTTGTGTCAAATCTGTAAATATGCAGAAGGATGATAGCATAGATGAAGGCACATTCTCCTCAATTCAATTTTCATTGCTTTTCTGTTTTATTTTAGGCTGCGAGCTTTGTCTAGTGGCGGGAGCGTGACATCCCCTCCTCTGTCTCCGGCTTTGCCAAAGTACAAACTAGCAGACTATCGCTATGGGAGAGAAGAAATGTTGGCACTTTTTCTAAAGGATAACAAGGTGAGCAGGAAGAGGAAGGAGGCCTGATGTGTGTGTTCCTAATGACAGTCTTGTGATTAGGAACAGTTATTTGTGTTTTGTGATTATGGACAAAGACGTGTATGTATCCCTTGGTAAAGAACTGAGGAGGTCCGATCGTGGTGTGGTTTTTTTTTGTGTGTGCTTATTTGGTCACACTCTTAATGTATTCATTATGTTTGATTCTTTTTGCTACTTTAGCAGCAGCTTCCTGTCCCCCCTGAGAATGAACAAAACCTGATTGTCATATTCAGTCCCAGCGGCATAGATGACTGAGGATTAGAGCTCAGCAGTGCAAATTTGCTTGCCGCAGTAGGATTTTATTTACTATAGTGTAAAATAGTTATTTGAATCAGCTTGAAAGTCAGGGAATAAATCATAATAGCAGATCAAACCAAGAGCTCACCATTTATATTGGCTTAACGCAGTTCCTGTAGGTAACCAGCCCAGTGAGAGCAGTCCTCAAGCTGATCACTTCTCTGGGACTTGGGCCACAAATACAATCCAGCACGTTGTACCAAAGAGCAGTGTAGAAAGTCAGGAACTTCCCTCTGGTTTAATTTCAAACAAAGGTTCTCGGTGATTGAAAAGTCACATTTCAGAGAGCATTTCAAGCAAATGATTCATACATTCTGCTTTTGTAAACATTGGTCTTTTCTGTAGATGGTGGCAGAGGCTGGTTTGTTGTTGCAGCAGGCAGATGGTAACTTGGAAGTCTGAATCCCTCTGAGAGCCTTACCCTTGAGTCAGGGAGGGACTGCAAGAAATCATGTCAGGTTGTGGCTTTAGCTTTGCATATAGATGTGCACATATACCTCCGTGTTCTTACCCTACTGTGCCTGTGCTGACATTTTCATACAGTGCTGGGAGCCCTGTGTTGCTTCAACGTGGATTCAAGGGCGTTGAATGTCAGAGGTTTTTCTAAAGCAGTTAAGTGTGTTATAGCTTAAAGCCATCCTTTAACATGCAGAATTATCCTGCTCTACTTTGAGAAGCTGTGATTTAAACCTTGATATTATGCTTGAATAAGTCAGCCTGTCAGATGTCATTGTTTTTCACAATTTGTGTATCTCAGATGATGCTAAGACCTCGTGTGATTAAGAACATCCTATTAATACCCTGTGTTACAGGAAGCTCTGTGATGGTTGTCAGTGATCCAAAAGAATACTCTCTCCCTGTGTGTTTGGCAGAAGGGAATTGTTATTAGAGCATGTCTTGCTTTTGATATACGTGTGTTTCCACGGTGTTGAGTAGTTCTAGTTATTGAGACTGAGAGGACTCTTTATAATGGTTCTAGTCAGCTACTAGACGTGATGTACTCTAGTCCTTTTTCGCTGTGTCATCTTCAATGTTTGGAAGCTGAAGATTTGTCACAGTTGCATCTCTGATTAAAAAATACTCTGATTGAAAGCAGGAAGACTTCTAGCATATACCCAAATGAAAAAAAACCCCAGACCCTAAGTTGCTTTGCTTCAGTTAAAACTGGGAGAAGTCTTTTTCTCTAGTATTGTGAAGTAGTTGTTTTTGAAACAGTTCTCTGTTGGCATTATTAGAGCTCACTTGGCTGTAATTGCAGCTTCTTGTCCATGTGCTCAGGGTCACATCCGCTGATGGAGCCTCCATCTGATGATGGACTGATTAAAAACTAGGGTTAAAATTTATTTTTATTTAGATCATCAGTGTTCCATACTTAATAACTTCATACTTACAGTTTCACTTTACTTTGGTTTACTCTCCTTGTTGGTTGTAAATTGGAAATGGTGAGTTTAAATCACTTACAGCCTCTCTGCTATGTAGGGTGGTTTTGTTAATATATAAATAGAAATCTGACTGTAAAAGTGTATTGAAGTTAAAGCAATACTTTTTAAATTTACCAGATGAAATTTCATTTGGTTCAGATTTGAGCTGCAGTAGTATGGAAGTTTGAATTGTGATGTATCAGATCTTTACACTTGACGTGTTACAGTTGTGGGTAGTGGATGCTTTGGATGTTTTGTCTAAAGAATTTTTCTTCTGAGTGGTATAAATTTGCAGTGGAGTTACCCCCACCGCTAGTAAATGTTATTGGAAGTACTGGTGTACTGGGCAGATGGAAGACAGAGTTGGCAGGATAAAATTTTTTTTTGTAAATCAAAGTACAGAGCATCATCCCTGAAATGGAGGTACTTAGGTATATTTGTATGCTATTTTCCTTTCATACAGATACCTTCAGACCTTCTGGATAAGGAGTTTCTGCCTATTTTACAAGAGGAGCCCCTACCACCACTGGCACTTGTACCTTTTACAGAAGAAGAACAGGTTTGTGTCCTTATTAAAAAAAAAAAATAAATCTGTAGTTTCTCATTAGTGTAAAGGCAAAATAAAGAATATGCCTCCATTAAAAACATAAAATTTGAAAGTAGTAGATTTCAGGGAAAGAAATGAAAGTGTGCTGTGTTAGCATAAAGTTTAAGTTCCATTCATGCTCAATTGTTATCTTAAATTTGAACAAACATTTTCATAGGATGTTCTGTTGATGTCAGACAGTCAATTTGTTAAATTCAGGATAATCTTCTGGGAAGCATTAGCTGTTTTTTTAAGTACACTGTTTCAGGTCAGTGAAAGTTTCTACAGTTTTTGGATGACCTTCTGTGTTGTAATGGAGGTGTCTAAGTTCTGTAACTTGAGTTTTGTGGTGTTTGGAGAAGTGTTGGAATTTTTTTGATTGTTAACATTTCTTAGGAAGGTTCAGTACTATTAACTACTTTGTATGAAGCAGTTGCTTGATTATTTTCCTTGTTTGGTCACTATAGGTGTATAATTGTTGAAAAAGATAAGAGTGAGAACAGGTAATCCACAAAGATTCCATTTCAAGGGTGACTGATCTGAGTAGTTTGAAAGCCCTTACTTTAAATTTAATTCCTAACAGAGAAAATTATCCATCTGCATCTGGATAAATGCCTCTGAGTTTTGACTCTGAATTGATTCCCTCTTTATGGCTATCAGAACTTCTGATTTTGCAGTTGGTCTCTGGTTTTTCATGTTTTTTAGCACTTTTCTTACTTCAGAATACTGTGGTTTGATTATGTTTGTTTCTTTTCTAATAGAAAGCCAAGTATTTTTGCTGTCTTGAGTGTAATTTGATTTTTGCAGGGGTGGGGAGTGTTAGGATTAGTTTCTTAAGATTTCAGAGTATCCTCCTTCCTTTGCCCCATGCTATTGTGTTCTTGAATTGTTCATCACCTTTTTGTACCTAGATATTCTGGCTTATCTTCACCTCTTCTGGAATTCCTTCCTCGTCGGAGTTGATTCATATTTCTTGTGCTGTTTTAGGGTGCTGTCCTTTGACAGAAGATGCTAATAGTTTAGCTTTTAAGCAGCAGTCATATTCATGTTCATGTGAATACACTGTAGGCACTTCATGTCATAGTCTCAACAGGCAACTGAGGTTGAGAATATGCTTTTATTGGAAATCTTAGCCCAGCTCCCGTTATTCAGTGAGGACAGGAGAGATCCAGGCAGCAAGCCCAGGAGGTGGTTGGCCAGCCATACAGTAGCACACCAGAATACTGAACCTCGGTGTTCATAGAATCATAGAATGGCCTGGGT
>NW_010124980.1:0-685 GCF_000699245.1 Pterocles gutturalis
CTCTAACATTCTGTGATTCTGTGAATAAGGGTGTCAGATTCATTACAGACCTCTTGCTCAAAAGCAAGGGCATGACTAAACTCATCTGAGTTTGTCAAACCACACTCTCCAAAAGTCTCGGACTCTGTTTTCCCACTAGTAGTTCTGCGTTATAAATACCTTGATTTCTTGCACACCCTGCAAACAGCAACTTCAACTTCACATTTCTCTCTCTCTGTGCTGACTAAAACAAAAAAGGCTTTGCCTGGATGACTTTGGCTTTCATCCAGCCCAAGCGCTTGTCAAGAGCCCAGAGCCAAGTCACCTACAAGGGCAGTGGCAGAGACAGACACCGCAGCCTGCGAGAAACACAGCTGAGCATCATGAATCGCCAATAAATTCACACAGACTTCTGAAATTCAGACTAGAAAAGCTAAAACAACAGTCTCAAGGTTGCCAACATAAATAACTATTAAATGGATTCAAGATGAAAAAAAAAAAAATCACTAAGATTAAAGGAACTAATCTTAAAATCATCTACAATTCACAGTGAGCAACGCAGGCCTCAAAGTGACAGATCGCTGGCAAAAACAGAAGCCTAATTGCACTCATTACAAAGCTTTTGTAACTTCCTTTTTATCAAGTATTGCTCATCTGACAAGGAGAACTGGCAGCTTCAGCGGTACTGTGCACATCACTAAAAAAA
>NW_010124980.1:701-2576 GCF_000699245.1 Pterocles gutturalis
GGGACTTCTGTAAAGCCCTGTGGGCAAAACAAGAGACGGCAACCACACTGGTGAGATGAGCACAGAAACGCGCACCAGCTGAAAAATAATCGCCTTAATTTATGTAACTCTCTCAAATACTACAAATATACATCCTGCGTTTTTGTCTTTTTATGATAGTTGCCCAAAAATTATTTCTAGCCCCCAAGCCGCAAAACAAGTATACTTTTGCACTGCGAATGCTCATTGCTTTTGCTGGTCCACTTGCTCAGCACTCAACACCCCTGCTCAAGGGTCACTCTAGCTTCAAAATAAAAATCCAGTCCTGGGCAGCAGCAGACCTTTATCCTGCCTTCAAGAGTTCAGTACATTTTGTTTTGAACAGGAAAAACTAAGCAGGTTGTCACCTGGTCCACTACTGAAGTACAACTGCATCTGAAAAACAAGAAATAGCCAGAAGAAATACTCGATATCGGCTGGAAAGGGTGAGAAATATCTTCTGCTGTCTGCAGCATGAGGCAGTGGGGAGTGGTGGGAGTCCGAGATCTGCAACTGCTGGAGCATTACCCCCACACAGACCCTTTTTAAATCAAGAGGAGGCAGGGTCTGGTTGCACCCGGCTGCTGGGGCCAGGGTATAGTGCACAATGGTTACGGAAACCACCACTTCCTGGCCTCCAGCGCAGCCTCGGGGAAGCTGCACATTTATTATCATTTTGATGAGAGAATTATTTAGGTGACTTCGTTAGGTAGAGGCTAATGACAGACATCCTGAAGGTGTGCATTCTCAGAGCTTTTCCCTTACGAAATGTCCAAGAGTTCATTGTTTGACTGGAAGCCCCAAGAAACAGCCAACAAAGACAGGAAATCATGCTGCTTTTTTGAGCAGCGAAAAATGACTACGTTGACTCGCCACATAGCTACGTATGTAAGAGTTTTCAATCTATACAAAGCACTCCTTAATTCCAAGGTACTCAAAATTATCTCCTTCTAAGACTAGTAATCAAAGTCAGTATCATATTTTTGTGGAGGACTGAAGTGTTAGTTTGCCAGCACCAAATCATACTCAGCAAGCTCTCTGATCTCACTGTCAGACAAGCTTTAAAACACAAGTCTGCTCGACTAAATTACACCTGCTCGCTGTAAGCAACTATTATTATGTATTTCTGCAATAACTATTCTCAGGCTGATTTTAAACTTCCTGCCAACATACTTAAGACACAGCCAGTAATTCACTTTTGGGGCAAGCATAATTTTTCATGACTGATGGAATCCCATTCCAATATCCTGCCTGTAAAGGGTTTTCCTCAAACACGATATAACTGTTCACTCCGTTTACACAAGTCATGTGCTTCACTGGACAAAAGAAATCCGATAAGGTTTCTTGTACTTCTGAAGACTTTAAAGCCTATTTAGACAAGCAGCAGTCAATTTGCAATATTCCTGTAATGCAGCTGAACAACGTAGCTATCCCACAGAACAACTGCTAACCCGTGGCAATGTTTTTCCTGTCTCCGCTTGAGCAACAAGTGACCCAAACCAGCAAGTTCCAGCTCACCATGAGTTAGCACGCACTCTGTAGCAACGAAAACAAGAGCGTCTATAAACGACTTTTATGTTCAGAGGTCGGATCAGCATACTTACCTGACATTTTTTGCATCTGAGTTATAAACATACTTTGCACCACAACTCATATGACAAGGAGCCTGAGTCACATAGGGTTCGGTCAGTCCACATCCTGCTTAACTCCTCGCCTTTCTCTTCAACACAAATTAGCATTAACTAACAGGCTGCGTGTTCACGCACCTCAGCCTGCATATAAACACAAGGATTCCCTTCCAACACCCGTGCTGCAGCATGGCTGGTTAGACAGTGTGATGGGTTTGCCCTTGGCTGG
>NW_010124981.1:0-790 GCF_000699245.1 Pterocles gutturalis
TCCAGCCAGTGGTCCTTCTGTCAAATCCACGTCCTTTATGTAGCCCAGCCATGCTGCAGCCGAGCCCTCCAAGGCACTCTCAAAGGCTCTGCAGCCTGGCTTTACCACCACCAGAAAACACACACGGAAGCTGAAGTTTTCCACGCAAAAGAGAAGAATAAAATGAAATGCGAAACGAGAAGCTGGATGAAATGCGGACTGTTTCCAGTGTCCTTTCCTTTCTGTTCCCGTGCAGGTTGGCAGCCGCAGGGTTATTCAGTACGGGGCAGCCTTCATGCTGCTGCTGGGGATGGTCGGCAAGTTCAGCGCTCTCTTTGCCTCGCTGCCGGACCCTGTGCTCGGTGCCCTCTTCTGCACGCTCTTCGGTAACGTATGGTTCCCTGCTCCCCTCTGTGCGCTCTGGCTGTCTGGTTTTACTCCAGTGCTGTGTTTATGTGCATGTTGTTATCTTTTATTTTAAAGAAAAAGGCTGTATAAAAGCTGAGACTTGTTTTATTTTTATTCAGGGATGATTACGGCTGTGGGTCTGTCTAACCTCCAGTTCATAGATCTGAATTCTTCTCGTAACCTGTTTGTACTCGGATTTTCCATCTTCTTTGGACTTGTCCTTCCAAGCTATCTCAAACAGAACCCACTGGTCACAGGTACGAAGCATGCTGGTGTCCCCAAGCTGAGCGGGTGTGGATCTCCTGGAGGGTCGGGAGGTTTGCAGAGGGATCTGGACAGGCTGGACCATGGGCTGAGGCCACTGGATGAGGTTGAATGAAGCCAAGTGCTGGGTCCTGCCCTT
>NW_010124982.1:0-8023 GCF_000699245.1 Pterocles gutturalis
ACTGATGCACAGGAGCTTATAGAGACCTACAATTGCAGTGGGTATGATGCTACTTCTGGTTGCTTATTAAAAGTTTAAGAAAAGCAGTTTTGATTTAGCTTCTGTTGCATCAAAAAATATAATCGGCCATGGCATTGCACAAGGTAGGCTGATACGAAATGACAAAACAGTCTGTCATATTAAGAATTTAAAAGGGAACCACTTTCTCTCCTCCCTTATTCCACCCCTGTTAAATATATATATTTCATTTTAAAGACATCTTTGATCACTCATGTTTTGTTAAAATATACAGGATTGTGCAATATCATGTTAGATTTGCCTTTCTATGCAAATTACCATCACAATGAAAGATGTACATGGAATATTTGTTGCAAAGGAAATTACTTTGCTATGCCTCTGTCCCTTGCTATATATGTTTTTTATTTGTATTCCTTTATACCAGTTTTCTGTCTTGATGAAGAAATGACAGTTTGCTTTGAGAAGCTGAAATGAATTTAAAACTTTGCCTGAGTGGGCTGCTTTCTATTAATTTAGCACAATTCATTAGCCAGGAGGAAAGAAGGAAGGTAAAAATCAGCTCTTGTTATTTGGAAACTCAGGTATCACTAAGTGTGTTTGCATGAAGAAAATCTGTTAGGAGAAAGTAGGAGCAAATTCCTTTTTCTTCTAAGTAGCTCTCTCTGCCGTATCAGGAGTTACAAGAAGCATATTTTGTTTTGGCTTTTTAACAGACTGCTCTGCATTTTCTTGTACTTTTTTTTTTTTTTTTTTTTTTTTTTGCCACAGGCTTGCTAGGTTTTTGCTCTTATCTCACCATGCTCTTTGAGTACCACTTAAATGCAGCCCTAGGCCTAGTAGCTTTCTAAAGGCATGACTCATACGTACTTGGAGACTGGCCTTTACCATTCAGAAGCACTGGGTTGGTGGCACTAAGGAAACAATGAGATTTGCTGAGTCCATATCCACTAGTCTCTGAGGGGACCTTGTCTTAAGCCAACCAACCCCAAACCATTTTTGAAATTAATTTGTCAAACCAACATTTATTAGTTAAATAAAATTTCCTGTGTAGAGCTATCTATGAGATTTGTGAAACTGAATGCAAGACTGCTTGTGGTGGGATTCATTGTACATAACTGAAGATGGCTGAAATGTACCCTAAAAGCTAGAAGTCAGAACTCAATTCATAATCAGCATAGAAGTGGGCATTTCATTTGTTCCCTTTTAATTGATGGAATCTATGTTTCCGAAAGTTAGTTCTCCCATTTTGGGAAGATGAACTGTCATTCAGACAAATGCTGTGACTAGAAAAGGTATAAAAGGTAGCTGACAATGAGCTAGAGTTTGCTGAAGCAGAATTCAAGTGATTCAATACTGACAAGGAGGTAAGATGACTTCCTCCGAGTACCCACAAAGTAATGGGAAGAGAGACTGTCAGCAAGAGACATCAGACAGCTGATGGAAATGGAAAAATAAGCCTTTATGCCTTGTTGGATCATTCCTTCTATCCCCAGGTCTCAGATATTTAACAGCCTGGAGAACACTAAGAGGCAGTATGCAGATGCAGGAGTGAAGGCTACTCAGAGAAGCAGCCTGATTTATCCTGGACCCCTGGCCATCACAGATGGGAGAGAAAGTTTAGGTTAAATATTCAAGTTGGGACACAAAACAGTAACAAAGGTTACATACAGGAAGACATAGATCAGGTCATAAGAGGTACCTGTCAATTCAGGATGGTAAGGGAGATGAAAATGAGGACAGTTGTGAAGTACTGTTGGGCAGCTGATACACACAAAGAGACAAGACTGATGACAGGACCAGAATAAGCCTCAGCCTTCAGGTGATTTGAAGCAAAACAAAACACAAAAAATGTGTACATATGTCACACACATTGATCTGCTCTGGAAATATTACTTCAGATTTAGAAGGTAAAGGTACAGTGTTATGATGCAAATACAGGTCAGATGATAACACCACTAACAAGACTGTGATATCAAAAATCTAGTAGTGGATAAGAGTATAATGTTTATTTTTTCCTTCTGAATATATTCCCTCTCTGTTCTTTAATTTTCAGGGCATTAGAAGAGCAATTGTAGCAGAGAACCAGAGGAGAAGAGGACGGGTAAGATGATGGTTGCTTTTTCTTCTTTCAGTGTTTCACATATGTGTACACACATGTATTTATATATATGAAATGCTATGTGCACATACATAAAAACTTATTTTAAGTGGTGTTAGAATTGGTTTTTGATCTCAAGCCAGTAAAAAACAGTTTCACTATGAAAATCTTTGACTAGTGTGAGAATACAATCTTACACAGCTGAGTTTTAGTTCATTCTACTTTTGACTGTCATTCTGAATCTGTAGTTTTGAAAAAAACTTGACAGATTCATATGCAACCTTATTTTAATAAAGGACATTCTCTTTGCTTCATTTTGTAATACAGTTTACACAATGGAAATGTAACCATTTCACCACTATTCTATTCTTCCAATGTTCAGTCTAGAATAAAGATGATCACTGCAAGTGATTGTTCAGTTCTCCCTTTCCTGGACTGGTGTTAAATACTGTTTCTAAATTTGAAACAAAGACATGTTTATGTTCTACAGTACTTTTTGATTTGATTAATTAATAGATTTCAAAATTATTTACATGTGTCATAGGGCAGATCAATGCCACAAACATTTTAGTCTGCAGAGAAGAGGAAAAGATATTAAAAAATAAAAAAGTAGTAAAAGAATGTCTATCTTGCTATGCCTATTTGTATGAACATGTATATTTCCCAAACCATTTGGAAAAGCTGAAAACTGTTTCTAACTAATCATGCTGATGAAAGCTTTAAAAACCAAAATGCATTTGTATACTTTGAAGATATCCTTAAAGGCGAGCTATGAACTATATTTTGGTTGTTTTCTTTAAATTTGATCTTTTTCTAACTGTAATGTGAGTTAACAGGTTATGTTTTGCAACAGCTTTCAGGCATTTCTGTGTAAAAGAATGGACAAGTATAATATAATTGAAGAAGCTGAAACTGAACAGGATCTTGTTCTTTAAGCAGTCTGCTTACATCATCAGAGCTATTTTTAGAAGAGAGTCCCAATTGGACTCATTCAGTGGCTCTTAAGCGAAATACAGGATTTTTAACTGTGTTCTGTTAGGAGGTAAAAATAATGAGAACCTAACATTTTTTCAGTAAATATAAAAAGCAGAATCTGGACATTTTATAAGCCCTTAGCATGGATAGGCTGAACACCATCTTCACAAGGACACAGGCAAGCACAGTGAAAGACATCCTCAGAGGCAAAGCACTGGGTCTTGCACCGAGTCAAAGGCTTTCAAATCTCTTGGAAATCACAGCTGAATCCCTGGAACAGCCCTGCTAAACTTACTGCAGCATGATTCTTTTGCAGTTGCCAAAAAGGATCAGTGCCTGGTGATTCATTTTTAAGCTCCAGTTAAACAAATCAATGAAGTATAAAATTCTTAAGACATATTCAGTCCCACGGAGAGAGGAAAATGATGCTTCTGTCCTGACTGCATGACTGTATTATCTTCTGATAATTGGCTTTTTGCCTAGGTAATGAAAGACATTTTTTTTCTGCTCTGTGCACAGTCTGACTTTCTGAAAAGAAGTGTAACAGCATTGCAGAACATAAAATGCAGTGAAAAAAAGGCTGTTAAAGGCAGTGCTGCAACAAATATCATGGTGTGCTAGCAAAAACAGTTTAGAAGAAACAACATGAGGAACAATGTAAAATCAAGAAACTGCATGCTTGGGATCTGATGCTTGTAATAGTGCTCGAGTGGGGAGCTTGACTTAGCAAACCCATTTGGTTTCAAATCTGGTTACTTCCAGGTCTGAGAGTCACCAAAGAAATGTTTAGTGCCATCTTTGTATCACTGCATAATCTGAGATTTCCGCAGTCAAATTCTTTAGGACTAATATAATGAAAAAGAAAGTGTGTTCTTATTTCCGTAAGTGCATAGTAGTATTGCGATGTTTTTGCAGTAGATAGCTGCTGATAGTAATTTATCCAATTAAAAGCCACATTTTGCATACTGCCCTATCTTTAGGAGACAGAGGCAGGGAAAGATACTTTTTCTTGCATTTTAGTCACATGTATTATAAAACTCTCTGTTGTTTTGTTTTTTTTGGTTTTTTTTTTAAAGATACTGATGAAAGCCTCTGTGCTTTTCGTGACCTACATTTGACTCCAAGGGAAAAAAGAAGAGAAAAAAGTAATACTATTTAGTTCTTTGTTTTTTTTGTATTGATGTTTGAAAGTAAAATGCTCACATAAAACTCTGAGAATCCAAACAACTGTAGTAACTGATTTTTTAATTTGTGTTTGGAAATGGGTGAATTACTACTTCTGTTTTCATACCTTAAGTCCTTATGCCATTCCCTATAAAAGGTTTTATGTGTTCTGTTATTCATTTACTAAGATTTTGTGATGGATTTTTTCAGATACAAGTGCCTTCTAGCATCACACAGAGTTCATAAATATTATGCTTATATGGAATGTGTCTGGTGTGTGTACTTTTATGCCATATTGCTTTTAAAATTATTTAACATATAGAGGACATGAGACTTATTTTCCAACTGTTAGTCGGGTCATTCTTGAAATCACCTGTTTGGGAGACAAGTCAGTGCTGATTCTGTAAGTGCTTGCCTCTGTCTTGTGTAATTTACTGTAGGATGACATAACGGATCTGAAGTTAGGTGAAGTCACTGGCAGTCTCTTCCATCTGTCCTGCAGGTTGTTTAACCCTAAATCAGCATGGTTTGATTTTTTGAAAGCACATGTGATTCCAGACTATGGGTTTGTTCCTGCATCCTGTAGTTGCATATGAATGTATTCAACTCAGTGCCACTTACTAAGATCAGGACACTTTAGTTTATCCATTTCAAAAATAAAGTAACAGGGCTTACAATTGTTGCTGGAATGGGCAGTTAAGGAATGTTTTTAGCTTAACCAGATAATGTCCTACATAGTGAAGTTTCATTAACTTATCGTGAAGGCTTTGCATCTGTTCCATCCAAGTCTTAAGCATCGTGAGTTGATGTTCTACAGAAAGGAATAATTCATCTCCTTAGAGTAAAATAAGTTAATTTAGCCCCAAGTACAATGTTAAAATCCATCAGGAAGACTCAGGTGAATGCACACACAGAAGAGAAGTGTTTCCAAGAAACACGTAGTTGCTGCTTACTGCTGAAGTGTATCAGAAATCAGAAGAAAAATACAGAGCTGAAAAACTGTCAGGTTTTGTCATGGTTCTGTCATACTTCTTTTCACACTTTGTTTTCTGTGGTCAACAGATGTCATATGAATCTCAGTTATCATTTTCAGTGAAATTGTTTCTGACCATTCTTTTGAGAAAGCCTTGAAAACATGAAGCAAAGATTCCTTACAGCCTCAGAAAAGTAGGAGTTGGGGAAGAAGCTTCAATTTTTTTCTCCAAAGTCTCGTGGCTTTTAAGACAATATTGAGATTTTTGCAAGGCACTGAATTAGATTTTTTTTTTACTATTTGTGCTTGGCAGTGCTAAAAAAATATGTTGGAGACATGTTTAAGCACATTCTGGGAATAAAACACGAGAGGATTTTGAAGCTGCAACAACCAGTGTGTGATTCTATTCTGACATTTTTGGCATGCCTGTGAGAATATCACCTTTAAAGAGCAATGGTGATTTTGCATATCACACAAAAAATACACCCCTGATTTTAAAAGTAATTCGGTGCGTATGTATAATTCTTCTGCTGTTTACTATCAGTGCACCTATCATATCAACCTAGTGGATATCAATGTTATTATCTTCCTATATGAAAGGTAGGACCTTGATAAAATGACCTGTATTTTGAGATTTACGTGCCCTGAAGTAATCAAGTTTCAGCAGCCAAAATTTGTCCGTAGGTTATTTGCATTGTTTATCATTTTCAGTACTAGAAGGAACTGCTATGTTCCTTGTCACATGTTTGTTTTGGCAATTTTTATAGACAGTTATTGAAGCTGTCATGATTTATCTCACTAGAAACCACTAGACTTGTACTAGCTGTGATAGAAACAAATGGAAACCCCCAATGTGTTGTTTTTGTAATTCATTATAGTTTAGCTTTGTGTGAACTTTTAGTAAACCCACATTGGCACTACTTTATATCATTAATAAATCACTTCTTCCCAACTGTATGTTTACCAACTAGTTACTCCAAGATAAACATGCAGCACAAAGAACATCTGAATAGCTTGAGATGTCCGTTCAACCGACGCATGTGTTAACTCTAAACACGCAATTTTCTGCAGATTTGAAGCATTCCATTTAGTGCCAAATAACAATATTTTCAAGTATGAGATTGGGGAAAGAAAGGGGGAGAGGAGAAGAGATTGTATATTCTTGCTGTTTTACAGTTACGTGCTTGGATCTCCTGTGCAGCACCTCTCTACAATTGGGATCAAGTGAATCTTACTATACTTCTAAATACTTCAGTAACAGAGAAAATAGGCTTGAAATTTTGAAGATCATCATGGAGTTATTGAAGAGTTGTTATAATGCCCGACTAGTGAAAGCTTTATCCCAAGGCACAAACCAGATTTTTTTTTCCAGTGTTTGCAAGCTGTATAATCCCATTGAAACAGCTTAGAAAAAGTCTTTTTAATGACTGAGGAAAGTTATTCACTGGGGATAAGAGCTAGAAAGCTGCACAGTATCATTCTAAAATAAGTCAAATTTGTAGCAGGATAGAGGTACTTGATTTTGATCACAGTCCTGGCTACGTTTTTTTCAAGTAGACTGGATGGATTTTTCTAAATGGAAAGTCATCTATTGGCAGAAGGTATCAGAATAAAATAGAATAATGTTTGTGTAGGCTCAATGCCCTCCAGTAATCATTTGAGGTAAATTATTTTAGAGAAAATAAACTTAGTTCTCTTAGAAACTTCAGTGTCTGTTGTAAGCCTGGAAAGTTCCTCAGCCACCATATGCCATAAACCTTCCTTTCCATTTGCCCCCAGTCTAAACTTCTTTCTCATCTGATTTGTTTATGAATATGTGTAATTTATTCTTTCCTAAGAATATGTGTATGAATTTGCAAAGCTTTTTGTGATAGCTGCTGATAAAGTGGAGGCCCTCGGTATAAAACTTTTAAATGCAAAAAGTCCAGCTTTGCTATCTCTGTTCTGTCCCATAGTTCATTTTGGATGCCTTGCTCATAATCTGCATTCTGATATCTGCACAGATTATTTTACTATAATATAGGGAGTTTACTAGCACAAATGCATTTAATAGGATGTTTGTTTCACAGAATAAATCTTCCAAAGCCCTGAGGCTTTTTAGTATGTTTCATTAAGTACTAATCACTGTATTAAATATCAGTAGAACACATGCAGCAGGGGTGTGCAGGGTAGTAATAAGATACATTGAACCTATTTTGGATCATCTAATTCATTATGTGGATGCCTTTCATCACATTTCCTTAGATGTTAAGAACTTCTAAGTAAGTGGCATATTGAAAGAAGTAGTCACTTAACACATTCCAGAAAGAACTTGAGGCTATTAGGAGAACATAATGTAAAATTCAAGGGATTTCAAGCTATGTTGGTTACAGTTTGTATGAGCTGCACTATACACGGTAAGCATTGGGAAGAGTGTGGATGTATGAAGATCAAGTAGGCCTATATCAGCAAGAGATCTCTATATACATATGTTTAAATCAGTATTGACACTCATGCTTATCTATACCTAGTCCTGAATGCATAAGTGCTTTTATCTATAAAATCCTTGGTTTGCTGGATAATTCTGGAAGTGCCATGGTCTTAATGCTGCTGAGCTGCCTAGTGCTGTTGTATATGAAACATACAAAGATTAACAATGTAGAGGGGTGTCAGGGACCGGACCCCTACCCATCCCCTCCAGGATGATCCATGTTTGTGTCTCAAACAATGAGCAGAACATTTTCTAAGGAAGAGACTCCACCAGGAGTGCTAGGGCAGAGCACTCAAACAAAACATTTCTAAAGAAGAGATGCCAC
>NW_010124983.1:0-27335 GCF_000699245.1 Pterocles gutturalis
TTTGTGTTCCCCCTTCCCCGCCCCCGCACGCTAATGTGTTTTGGAGAAGGAACTCCCTGTCGGGCAGCATGCTGTGATTCAGCACTTGTGTTTTTTACCTATGGGTTAGACGTGACCTGGCTGCTTTCTTCCAGTCTCCCAACAGAGTGCAGGGGTGCAAGTTTGTACTAAGGTGCTGAGCTCTGAACCAGGCAGGAGCTTTGAAAAGTACATTTGGCACCAGCCGCGTAGTTCGGCAATTTCTTTGCGCTGACACAGTAGTCTCTGGGACGCTCTGTGTGTTTGTGCTTGGAAGTTTGTGCTTCAGATATTGGTAGCATAAAACATTTATGATGGATGAGCTTGAACAAAGAGCGACGCGCACTGATCTGGTTAGTTGGCAAGAATGGCCTGTGCTGCATCCTTTCACCAGTTTGCCAGCTTCCCCGATGATAAAATTGTAACACCTTCATTTGAAGGTGTTGTGTGTTATGATTTACCTGGCCTCATTTAAAAAAAAATAATCAACTTCAATTTATCTTTTTTTGTTTTATTGGCAGATATATGGTGTGAATGTAGAATAAAAAAGCTTGCTTAGTCGATTTGTAAATACTTCCTGCAGGCAAAATTAGAGTACTGAATTAATGTCTTTTTGCCTTAAAAAAATCAGAAGTAGGAAACTGACCTGACCTCCAGTTTCAGTTTGTTGTGGGGCATGGTTTTTGCATATATGAAATACATGCAGAAAATGAGCATTTAAAAAGTTTTGGCTGATATTGTAGTTTCCCCCTCTCCTGGGGGGCCAGAAGAGAAGAAGAAGGAAAAAAAAAAAAAAAAAAAAAAAAAAAAGAAAAACAAAACCAACAAACCCCAAACCTGACGGGATAGTGGCCAGTTTCCACAAAAGACTCCTCAGCACAGATGTACATATGTGGGTCATCTTTGGAACACCACAAGCTTTTCCTCATGGACTTCTGCTTTCAGTTCGGTGACGTGGGCGATTCTGAAGCGTGCAGTCACAGCTGATTCCTTATGCCTCTTGCAGAGCTGCCTCGTTAGTGGTAACACTCACAGAAGTCAGAGGAGCTGTCCTCACAGGTGGGAATAGGAAGGCCATAGGGCTTCATTGTAGATCCTATACGCTCCACATACAGATAAGAGAGACTTTGGATTTCAAGCACCCTGACACCTCTACGTTCCAGGGCAGGTGAAACCCGAGAGTCTCTTTTGGTTCTGTTATGGAAGCAGTCTCATAGGGAGGCTCACAGAACTGAATTATCCGTGATGTTTTTGTGCCTCTTGCGTTGGATAATTTTTAGACTCTGCACTGTGCGCTAGGCGGGGTCTTGGTTGTTCCCAGCGGCTTTTCTTGTAATGGGAGATTTGACTTGAAGTGGGCCCCTTTTGATTCTGGCAGGAGGTGTCTGGCATGTAGTGCTACATAACTGCATGCTTGTGTAATATAATTCACTTATTTCAGTGGCTTTTGAGCAAACTGTGTAAATGTGAAAACATTACTTTTTCTTTCAGTACTGTTTGGCTGTGAGAATTTAGTCAAAGGGTTGCAAAACAGGAGAAATACTTTGCCATTCTGCTTTAGTAGCAAAGCCCATAAACATGTAAAGAACCAGGAGAGAAACATCCAGCTCCTGGACTGAAGAGAGCAGGACATAAAAGTTTGTCTGGTCCACATTTGTGCAGATTATATATATATTTTTTTTTTTAACTGGGTGTGGGGAGCATTTGTAGGCGACCTAAACTCATTCCCTATTCCCCTTCTTGTCCTCTCTCTTGCTGTGTGCTTTCAGGGATCACAGATGGTATTAGTGGTATGATAAAGAATGTCTGCACACTACATTGTTGAAATAATATAGTGTATGAAAATAGTACAGCATGACTGGATGTCAAGTAAGAATTTAGCAGGTGAAGTACTTTCAGATTAAGTAATGGTTAGTTGGTCTTATTCAAGGTATCGAGTCTTACTGGACTCAGCGTAAAGGCCAACAAAGTTACAAGAGTAAGGAGTGATGTGATTTCATGAAGTTTTGGAAAATCAAGTTTATAACTGTTTAAATGAAATAAAACAATAATCCTCTCAACTCTTGTAATGCATATAAATCAACTGATTTGTGGAGGGGGGAGGAGCTACAGTATAACATAACTGTCCATCATCAAGCCTTCCCTTTTTAGTATCTTGTTTCTGCTTTGCATAGCATGGTCTGAACTCTTGGTGATCTCTGATGAAGGTTCACTTCATGCCTTTCGCTGCTTAAAAGAGAACTTCAAGGAGTATTAAATAAAATCTAATCTCGAATGTAAATACTCATCATCCGCTCTAAATGTAGATTAGCCTACTAATAATCTTGTGCCAGCTTCAGTCAACTCATGGTCCTTAAATGCTGAGACGTAATTAGCAATGCATCTGATTAGTGAGTAGGTCTCAGCTATGTATAATTGAACCATTTGAGCACCAACTATTAAGAATGAGCCTATTCTAGCATTTCTGCTTGCATGGTTTAAATTCCACTTGATTTCAGAAAAAAAAAAAGCTTCTTGAGAAGCAAGTGTCAAATCAGTCCTAGAAACTGTTGGAAAAGTGTCTGACAAAAATAGAGATTTCAACGTCTATTACATTTTCCTCCACTTAGAGATAGTAAAGTGAGGAGAGGAAAATCTAGTTCAATTTCTTGCAAAACTCAATGTATCTGGGTTTGATCCGCTGTCTCAAGGGCTTTTTTGCTTCATGACAAGGATATTGGAGTTTTTGTGGTTTGTTTTTCTTAGTTATTTTTATTTTTTCCTGCTCCAGTTTTATTAAGCTGCTGCAGGTGAATTGCAGGTCTCTTAAATTCAGTTTAACTTCTGAACAGTTCAGGAATTTTTAAAGAGTCAGGCAATTGGAGACAAGCCAAAATACAGTAGGGAAACCTTTCTACAATGCAGTAGATAGTAGTGATGTTTTGAAAGTTACTGGAACCATCGATATTTGTAATTAAATGGTATTTTCTCTGTTATAAGAACCAGATTTGCATATCCTGTTGATTTTTCTTTAATAGCTCAGTTCCTTTTGAAAACTGAGCTATAAATGAGTATAAAGTACTTAGTTTGTTTGGTTTAGGTAAGCATTCTTTTTTTTTTTTTTCTTTACCATCTTTTTTTAGGCCATCAAAATTAGGATGATTCGCTTTCTATGCAGATCTTTACACGGTCATTTTATATTACACAAATGCATCAAGGACTAGCTGAACAGTGTTTTAGAAAAAGAAAAAAAGGTAGAAGTACCATAACAGGAAAACATAGCATGAATCAGTAATCTGGATCAGCTCTTCATGGGAGGGAGGTACTCTAAGTCATGGTAATTTCTTCATGCAGGCTTCTAGGGTTAGGCAGATTTCTGACAATTTAAGAGCTATCTTGCTTGACTTGCAGTCTGGCATTTACTTTTAAAGGGCAGGGTAAATTGGCGCTGAGTGTTCGGTTGACTAGCAAGACAAGTGGTGTACAAGTGTCCAAACCAGGATAAGTAATAAAGGTTTTTGGAATGACCTGTAGAGTACAGCACTGTAAAGGTGAAAGATGTGCTCTTTCTCCCTGAAGAGGTTAGTAACCTCATGTTTTGGGGAAGATGCCCTATAGGGCATTAGGGAGAAACCTTATTGGAAATGTTTTATTCTGGAGTACCTTGCACCCTCTTCTGGAGAAACCTGCTTTTCAGCTTCTTTTGCTCGAGTTTTATGAATCAGTGGCCCTTATGATATTATTTTGTACTAACACTGTTGTGTGGGGCTATGAGGGAATTCCCCTTAACAACAGTGATGGAGTAAAATAGAGTTCATTGAGTAACAGAGAATAAAATGGGTTTAGCTTCTTATTGTTGTTTCTGGAACTCAGCATCGTTGCTTTTAGAAATCATGCAGGCTTGGGCTAGAAATGTCAGCGTCATCTTACTCTGCTTAGAAACGTATTGTGCAAGGTGCATGGGGAGAATCTTGGCATAGAAAAGGACAAAATTTTCAGTGAGCCAGTACAGTCACTTATGTGAAAGTGAACTTTGCTTGGAAGATGTTCTACACCTGAATTGTTTCTGCAGACTTTACAGAGCATTTGTGGATTGTGCATTTATAAACATTTACAGGCACACAGAAATGGAGTAAAGCAGTACCAGGGTGCAAATGCTTTCTTGCAGTTTCTTCTTTTTTTTCTCTAAAAATGCAAAATTCTGTGATGCTAAAGAGTTATGCTTCCTACCATATTAGCTGTTTGTAGGAGCAAAAAACCACTAACAGAGAGTAACTGCAGACTTTATTCTACTCCACCTTGTCTCAGAACGATGAGGGGTTTTTCTTACCAACTTTTTTTCTGTACTTTCTGATTTTTTTTTATTATTTCACTAACAGAGGTTTGTCAGACACTTGAAATGCTGCACATACTTTCTGTGATTATGCAGCACTTGCATCTACCACTTTTTTGACATCCCCCCCCCCCACATTCCCTCAGGTTCTGCTCAATCATCTCTATTGTTTGTGTAGCATCATGACTGGAGAATCCCTGTTCCAAATTATAGTTCTTGTTACGTAGCAGAATAAATTATCTTGATTCATTATTTTTGTCCAATTTCAGGATCAAGGGCAACTTCTGAAAAAAGAAAAGTCTAGCTTCAGTGTCAGCGGAACTCATGTTGAAAGAGCTTTGCATTTCAGCAGCACTATGTTGCAAGTGATGAGCTGGAGCAAGAAACACTGAGTAATTTAATAATGCAGATGGTGTGCAGAATAGAGTTGATTATAGCCATACTCGCAAGATAGACATGGCAAGGATGTGAGGTATTACGAGTACAGACTCTTGTGTCTGAATGCATAGTATATTGTAACGTTTAAATGGAGTGGGTTATAAAGGTCCTTTTGACTCCAGGTATTGATTCTGGACTCCACTACAAGGCAACGTTAGAAACCTAAAACAAATGCATGGCACATCTTCAACATAAACCGATATTTTGTTCTGAAGCACTTGAATTTGATCTACATCTACAATGAAAATGGTGATGATGAGCCTGGAAAAAAAAGTAAGTCTGTTACAAAGTTTGTCTGTTCATGTTAGTGATAGTGGAGAACTTCTGAATTTATGAAGTAAAGGATTTGAAACAAGATATTTATAAATACTTCAATTGCTGGACTTGCTGTAAATTTTATAGCCAGATTCCAATATTGGTACTGTATGCATAACGTCCATCAAGCTACTTGCCAACAGACCAATATCCCCTCAGTTCCTGTAGCAAGTAGGAGGAGCACAGCAGATATATGGAGGGCACGTATGGAGTGGTTGTATGTGAGCTGTGAGACCCGAGTTCTCTTTCAAACTTAATCCCTGGCCTGTCACAGCAGTTTGTAGCTCTGCTGTGCAGCAAGAGCTTCCTCAGGCCTCTCCCCCAGCTGAGAGGTTTATAGAGCATCTAGCATGGGTGCCCTGGGCGCAGAAGCCCTGATACCAGTGTGAATTTCCAGCCATTTCCATAATGTAAATAATATTAAAGGTATACTCTTGCAGTGCTGATTTACTAATTCTCCCAGTGATACCAGTGGGACACCTGAATAGACAGTCCACATCCACGCTGTGGTTGGGTTATTGGAAGTTACCGGCTTTTGAAATGCTGCCTTCTCTGGTAAGTGCACCAGGGTGTCAGAGCTAGTTTTCAAACACTATGTGCTGCATAGTGTTTGAAGCGGTGGGAGAAATGCAGGTTATGAAGCTATAAAGGTCTCTTAAAATACAATAAAGATGTAAAACTCATCATGAGGCACCTGTATGAGCAGGCATCATGAAAGTATATTCCCCAGTGGAGGAAACGCTGAATGGAGCTAGATAAATGTTTTCTGAGAGTAATGCAGAAGAAAACCTGTGACTGATTTTTCTGTAGTTTGCATTTCTGTAGCAATGAACAGGATGTATCATATAGAAATGACTCCTGAATTTACCACAGCCGTGATAAGAATTTGACTTCTCTTTTTAGCTGCTTTCTAAAGTAAAGAAGTAGGACACACAAAGCTGTAAATGTAGCAAGTGATAACAGAATGAAACAAATTGTGTTAAAGCCTAAAGGAAAAGTAGAAAAGGCCTCAGTACGTAATTTAGCACCATTATCCTCAGTAAATTTTCCTGTCTGTTATGGTCCTAAATAAAATTAAGTTAAGCAAGTGAAAGTTTTGGTTTTATGGCCGCTTGTTTTCTTTTGACTCTCAGTAGAGAAAAGTTGAATTTTAAGGGTATTCTGTAGCACTGGTCATTTAAAATTTGTTCCTTTTTTCTCCCCAGTCCTTTGGAACAGTCACTATTTAGAACTGTATTTGCATGCATAGGTAATCTGCAAGCTGTATTTATACCCAAAGAAACTAAAAAACCTCAGTGGCTCAACAGTGGTAGGGATTTTGCACATAGTAAAATAGAAGTTATTGCTGGGATTCCCATCTTTCATTGTAGATTCCCTGCTTTAGGTTGTCCCTGGACATCCACTGTCCACAGTAGTCTCCTACCACTTATTTTGTATGGCATCTCTGGGGGTTTATAGTCAACAATACAGACATGCTTGCAAGTACAGCATTTGTTAGAACAAGATAAACATATGAAGCAGTCAGTGAAGTCATCTTGTACAGCAGAACGTGTGTGACAGATGACAGCAGAATCTGTTTTGACAATTGGGGAATTTTCTGGTAATCGCTGATGGGTAGATTGCTGTAAAGAGTTTGTAGTTGTTTGCATCCTAAGAGAAACTGAACCTCATGCAGAGTTTGAAACACAAGCACAGGCTGCTTCTTTTTAGTGTATATTGCTTTTTTTCCTCTGAGGCCAAATTTACTCCGTGACTGGAGCAGTTAGAATCCTTCTTTCAGTTTTGATGAGCTGCTGATCAACTACTAACAACAGCATGCCAGAGTTCAGTTCTCTTCTAAATTGTGTCTGCCTTTATTCATAACCTTTGGGATGCATTCAGATGCAGCATGGGGCTTAAAGATTTCCCACAGACTGACTCATTTAAGTCAGTGGGAACCAGAACTGTCAAATCCCACAAGAAACGTACGTTTTGATTTAGAAACTAGATACCCTTGTAAAAATTTGGCTCTACATTTCTCCCTTACCGTAATAAAGTAAATGAGTTGCTCTGGGATGTGCTTGCTGATGGCATCAGTGTATGTCTCTTGCAGAGAGCGCACTCGGGGTGAGTATGCAGCTGGTGCTTTCTGTGGTGAGGACAGCTTTGCAGTGATACCTTCACAGAGGTGTTATCTGCAGCTCTTGCAGAGAGTTTTGTCTGATCTTCTTCCCCTTTACACAATACCTGTATGGTACAGGTATGGCGCTGCTTTCATTACAGACTTTCTGGCTTACCAGGGACTATAGGCTGAAACCTGCAGTCTGTGAAGTGTGAAGATGCAGGTTAAATACATGCCAAGAGTTGAAAGTCCTCCAACACCTTCCTGTGGATTTATGTGCTTCCAACAGAGGTGTGCTCTGCAAATGTGCAAGAGTGCACGAGTCGGTCGCATGACTGCAGCATAGAAAGCCCTGGGTGTGAACAAGGAAGATCCAGTGGTGTACTAAAGGGAAAGGAACACTTGTACTGCAGTAGGAATTAATTTACTGTTCTGAAGTGGGGCCCCTTGTGCCTAGGATTAATTTATCCAGTTATATTGACACAGTAGCGAAGTGCTTCATTTAACTCCACCATAGAGCCACACCCTTAAGATTAAAAGCTTGTACTTCCACTGCTCCACCTTCAATATGATTTTTACAGCTACACAAACTTTTAAAAGTGTGACAGTACTGGTTTTTTCCCCTCTAGAAAAGAATCTCCGAGGGGAAACATGCTAGGTGTATGTTATAATTTTGTGTTTTATTGGGTTTTTTTTACTGCCTTTCAATGCAGTATCTGAGATAAGGTTTCTCAGTCTTCCTCCAGGAACCTTACGGGTGATCTGTATGCAAATAGTTTGACTTTAATCTGAATGTATGTGTGCTGACAACTGGTTCTGCTTCCACATGCTGGCAATAACATGGCATGCTGGTTAAAGCCAGGTTTTTGGTTGTGTGCTGCATCCTGTCTTCACTTGCTCCTTGCAGCTTGTGCCATCAGTGGAAGTGACATGTGGCGTCTGTGGAGAAGGGCAGAAGCTGTTTGCCTCTTGAATGTAACCTTGTCTTCCAGATCACAGTTGGAAATTAGAAGTTTTTGCCAGGTGATTGGTGTGAAGAACTGAGAATCCTTCCAACTCTCCTTGGGAACGGAATTTGGTCAGTTCCGAACACTGTCAGCATTCCTGGGTCAAGTGTGGCTGCAAAAGGCTCAGTAGCACTGTCCTGATCACTTGCACTAGAGAAGTGGTTGTTACCTGTGTGAATAAACTCAAGTGCTGTTGACTTGTATTCTGTGTTTCTTCGAGGTCAGTTTCGATTTTTGTTGAACGATTTTGTTGTTGATTTTGCTGAACTCCACTGGTACTTCATGTAGTAATAAATATACTTTGTATGATACTTGGAGACCTTGCAAATCGGGCAACGTGCTGTGCAGAAACTATTTTCTTTGCTTACGATGATGAAACTTATTTCAAGGGGTAAACTTCCCCGATTAATTAATTCAGTATTTGTCTAGTATTTACATTTCAAGACTGTGAAACCTGTGTGACTCTACCTTCCACAACTGTTTTTTATGAGTGTATGTTAACCAGGAGAGGAACAGAACTTATTAAAGATTTTTGTTTGTTTTGAGACTGTGTAACTCAAAACTGTGGTGGTTCTAGTTTCATTTTATTTCTGTTGGAGTTTTTTACTCCTTCTATGTCTTTCAGGGTTGTCACTGAATTGGGGAATTTTCCTGATGTATTAGCAGGAGTAACAACTTTGGTATAGTGGGTGTTGCACATACAAGCATAGGAGAGAGTGCAGGGCAAACAAGAAAAAAGCGGCACTTCCAAAATATCCTCTAAGGTTACAGCATTACTCTACAAAGCAGGATTTATTATTTTTTTGAAAGGGTGCTGGTAGAAGGAGGAAAGATCATGTTCCCTTGTGCTGCAGCTCTAAAGGGAGGAGGGGAAAAAAGGCATTCCCCTTGTTGTGAGAGCAGTCTGAGGCGGCCAGTGCTGCTACCTCTGAGGAAATGCTGGGATCTTGCCGCACTGCCTGCTTCTGGGCTGTTCTTGAGGGATTATGTTCTTTCCTACCCCTAGATCAGTGAGCAGGGGACTGTTTTCTTCCTCTTCTACTTGCTTCCCCCAGACCAAGGGCAGCCCTGGCTTAC
Organism: Pterocles gutturalis; assembly: GCF_000699245.1. NCBI lineage: Eukaryota > Metazoa > Chordata > Aves > Pterocliformes > Pteroclidae > Pterocles > Pterocles gutturalis. The sequence continues at coordinate 9,269 of NW_010124983.1, forward strand.
TAGAGCCATAGAAGGCCATCTCTGGTGGTGAAGTCTGAACTTACACATGACATTGTTGAGTTCAGGTCTGTAGCTGGAGAAAAAAATACTTCCTCAACCTCTCAGCATGAGGGAGGAAGTCTTCTGGGCTGGAGCCTGGGGATGGGTGGTGTACGCTGGGTTCTACATGAGCCTTCTCCTGGACTGGACCCCTTAGGGGCAGCACTGTCCAGGGTCGACACTGCACGATCTAGCCCAGCTGTGCTGGCAGCTTTTTGCTGGACCAGTCTGGGGGTGTGTGGCAGAACTCTGTGCTTGCAGATGAGTTCTCGAGTGTCTCATGGATTGGCTTTAGCTGCTGCTCAGAGAGCAGAGTATTGGAGCTTCACTTGGATGCGCTTATTTCTTTGAGGCTTAATAACAGAAGTTTTTGGAGGTCATTAAGTGTGAAGTGGTTTTCACTTGGTTTAAATACCTCAACACACTTAGTAATATTTCACAATTTTTGAGGAAAATGGAGAAGTATTAAAAGTATGCATTCTAAAGTTGTTCCAAAAAAGAAGCAAGAAAATAAGGATTCTTGCCAGTAATTCTGTTACCAGAACCCGTGATCTCCCTTTTCCAGCTGATGCAAGAAGGCCAAAATGCAATAAAAGCACTAGGAAAATGGACTAATCTAAAGCAAGAGCTTCTGTAGCAAACCCTGCCAGATGGGTGTGTAACTGGAAAACTTCCAGTTCCTTTTGTTGCTTAACTGCTTGCATTTTGGTCTGTTTTCTGCAGTGTCCCAGAAGTGTCTCTGCTTGGAATGATCAGTGTGTTGACAAGCTGCTATTTTGTCTGTATTTCTTTTCTGTTAAAGTACTTTAATAGTAGCTCCAGTGGAAAAAAAAAAAAATCGCGTTAGGCAGACTTCCCAAGCCTTAGTGGATTTTAGTTCATGCTGTGGCTGGTTGCAAACTGGCAGGTGCCTGTCTTCAGGATTTAATTCTGTTGATAAGAAATTATTTATTCCATATCCATTATGAGTGGAAGCTATTGATTTAGAGCTACTGCCACAGTAATTTCTAGACATACATTTGCAGCAGGACTGTCTCAGACTTCCAACACTAAAAGGCCTGGTTGACATGACATATTTTCACATAATCTTTAGTGCTGATAAATAAATAAATACAAGTAAGGTGACATTGCAATATGCATATCAATATCAGAAAAGAGAATTATCCTCTAGCTGAAGTGCTAAGTAGGGTAAGATCATAAATTCCATTTTTGTATGCACTTGCTCTCCATAAGGAGGACTGCCGGAAGAGTTGGGTATATTGTATCCCTTTGAGGTGCAGTCCCATGGCAGCTTAAGTGGATGAAAAACTGCACTAACGCACTTCTCCCTGGTGCTGCCTTCGGTGTTCAGAGAGTTACAGGATGAGGCAGGTCCGGGAGCTGACCTGATTGCTAACTCACTCCTCTATTTCTTTCTGGTTAGCTTTCTTCTGAGTAAGCTTTCAGAGCTGAGTGTGTGTTCCAGAAGACAGACCAAAAGCAGGACTGCAGTCTCAACCTGGGTTGAGGCTGCCTGAAGGTGTGGTTTCATGTTGTTCTTGATCCTGTCTCGTTGTGGGTTGCTTCATATCCTTTCCTTTTCCAGTCAGGGTGGCTAAGGAGTGTTTCATGTTGGCTGTGCCAGCTGTTTGTGCTTTCAGCCTGATGTTTTTTCAGAAACCAACAGTTTACAGGAACGTTTGAGAGCGTTGTTTGGGTTTTGCTCCAAATTGGGACAAAAACTTTAGAACATCTCATCAGCTGAAAGTTCAAAGATTCTGCCACTCAAATTGGAATGGGTGATTGCATCTCTGCTTGCAAATGAGAGCATTCACAGATACCAGAGCTCAGTTTCCTGTGCTGTTGAGTTGTTATCACCTCAGGCATGCTTTTGCCTGGGCCAACTAGTACAGTCTCAGCAACATTCCCAGTGGTGAGGCTGAAGGCAGCAGCCTGAGGGTGGAGAACTTGGATGTAAGCCATTCAGTGCCTGCCGCTTGGTCCTCGTGCAGAAGTGGGGCCTGGGGGATGTTTAATCTATCAGCATTGATTTACTGTTTCCTAGTTTAACAAGTGTGCTCCTTTGAAGAGCATTGACAGCTGAGGACATGGGGACTTGCAGTGCCATTATCTATTCAGGAAGCTGGCTTAAAGATATTGTGTCTGTGAATGCACAATTCCAGCAGCTGCCTTGGCTTCCAAATGCACAGTGTTTCTTGGAGCCCTTAAACTGAAACAACGGCAGCAGGTACCTATTGCAAGTCTTAGGCCTCAGTAGTCATCAAGCAAATAACATGCTAATATGTGGTGCCTGCTGAAAAGGAATCTTACCAAGAAATGCCTTATAGAACTAGATTGCAAGTACAGCTTTTGTGCACGTTTTCCAGCATGGATCATTGGTTCCTTTGTATCTGCATGTAACATGCAAAAAGTCATGACAATGTGATGGAAAAAATTTATTTTCTGTTTTAGTACATTTGGACTTTCAGTCCAACTGTAAGGCATAACAGAGAGCAAGTCTCAGTTCCTGTTTTGATAAAAGATATATTTTTCAGTAACTAATTTCAGCATAATAATAACTGCTCTACATTACAGAAGTTATACTGAAAAACCTTCAGTGTGGAAAATGAGGAAGGTTGACCATGAAAAGAAACAAATGAAGTTTCAAGAGCTTAATTTGGACTCATGCTATTGTAAATTATTTGTTCAATGCTGACAAAATTAGTTCCTAGGTTTCATGGTTTAATGTGATAGCATTTGTGTCCAGGTATTTTTGGACAAATCTCAGTATTCCTCAAAGTGAAAGAGTGGTTACTCTGCTCAGAATGAATGGGTGAGTAGATGGTGGCTGTTGTCTTTCTTTTTTTTTTTTCCCCAGCGTCTCAAATGTTTCCTAATCCTAAATGGTTCTTTTTCTCCTCTTTAGAAGTTGAAGAAGAGGCTGAAGCATGAGAATTCGGTGTTGATACTGTACAAACACAAACTGTGATGCATTTCTTACCAGCTGTGTTTTTTATTTAGTTTGTAAAGCTGAATATCTGTTTTGCTGGCTATTATTCAAAGACTTGCATCTGTGTAGCTTTCCTATTCCCATCACTAATTGTAGGAAAAAACGAATTCTGTTTTTAGCATAAATGACTGTTATCTTACCATTTCATCGCTTCAGCCTGAAAGGAGTTTGAAGCTTGCACTGAATCTTGCAGTTAGATCTTGCATATGGAGTTATTTTAGTTAATTGGTACCAGGCCGCTTGGAATACTAATTGAATTCCAGAAATTATTTGTAACTAAAACATTTTTACCCATCCAGAGAATACAGAAGGAATATAAATATAAGTTTAAATCACCTGTTAAATATGCAAATGGTAGTTCCTACCATTTTGGCCCTAGTAACCTATGCCAGTCAAACTTTCTTTTGGACCACTGATTTGGGCAGTTGGAATTGATGAATTCATAAGCTGCTTCTAGTATCATTTCCTTGTTTCAGTTGGGGTCTAGCTTGCATGAGTTTTTGCTGTCTGTTGTGATTCAAGAAATCTAGGTGATGGATTAGTTCAGTCTATTTGCTCAAGTAAAATGTTTGGCTGTGTTCCTATTCTTTTGGTCCTTGCTCTTACTCAAAAATATGTTATGCAAGACACTTAAAATATATAACATCATTCGTAGCTATGGTTCTAGGTCTGTTTCAAAAACTGCTACTGGAACAATGATTTTTTCTTGTAAACATGATGTTAGTCACTGTGCTAGCTTGGTGAATGTCCATACAGAAATACTTCAGAATCAAATAACAACACTTAGAGCACTCCAAGTGTTTTATCTTGAAGTTTCTTCTACCAGCTATGATGCTGGCCATTCCCATTGGTGGGCAATATGTCTACTTGTGGATTTTGTCTATAGATCCTAAAGCACTTTAGAGAGGGAACAAATAGCAAGCTCATCATTTTAAGGATAGTGAAACCAGAAGGATAGAGAGTAAAGTGACTTACCTGAGGTTTGGCAGTAGATTGGAGCTGAAGCTGAGAGAGAGAACTCGGGTTTCCTGAGTTTGTTTGCTGCCAGCTAGATCAGATGTGCTGCTGCTGGAATCATTGGTGATATAGACATGAGTCATTTCTGTTAAGAAGATGAGAACATCTGTGATCCTTAAAATCAAATCAGAAGAAAAGTTTTTAAAACTCTTACACAGTGGTTGGGTATTAGATTCTACTGCAGTAATTCTAAACCAGTGCTGTAGCAAAATAAAAACAGCTTTTGGTACTGGAATCATATGCAAAGATGGCTTGCCTGTGGAAGTAAAGTTTGAGCATTTGTGTATTCATACAGAGAGTGACAAGCAATAGTAAGTGAAGGCTATTCTTTTTGCTGTAAAGCTGAATTGAGTGAGAATGAAATCATAGCTATTGCAGGCCACCTGCAGTTACCATTGACAAAGCCAAATGAGGACCTGCTTATCAGGCCTGTTTAATCTCGTTTTGCGGCAATTAGCAGCCATCATGTCAAGCGTTAAGAATTTAACTCCGGTGAGTCATATCCTTTTTCTGTTGTGGGATGCAATAGTGCCGTTCCCTGCGAGGCTGGGCAGCCGGTGCTGCCTTGGCAGCGTGTAGCGTGGTGGAGTGAGCAGTAATAATTTTAGGTATATAGTATTTTCTGTGGTGGTTTGCAAATTAATAGTTACTTCTCAGGAAACTTGGAGTGTGAAAATCCAGGGACTTTGATACTAAGTAACTTCTTATGTGCCCCTGTACTGGGCACTGGTGAGGCCGCACCTTGAATCCTGTGTTCAGTTTTGGGCCCCTCACCACAAGAAGGACATTGAGGTGCTGGAGCAGGTCCAGAGAAGGGCAACGAAGCTGGTGAAGGGTCTGGAGCACAGGTCTTACGAGGAGCGGCTGAGGGAGCTGGGGTTGTTTAGTCTAGAGAAGAGGAGGCTGAGGGGAGACCTTATCACTCTCTACAACCACCTGAAAGGAGGTTGTAGTGAGGTGGGTGCTGGCCTCTTCTCTAAAGTAACAAGTGATAGGACAGGAGGAAATGGCCTCAAGTTGCACCAGGGGAGGTTTAGGCTGGATAATAGGAAAAATTTCTTCACTGAAAGAGTGGTCAGACATTGGAACAGGCTACCCAGGGAGGTGGTGGAGTCACCATCCCTGGAGGTGTTCAAGAAGCGTGTAGATGTGGTGCTTAGGGACGTGGTTTAGTGAGTTAGGTGGTGTTGGGTTGACAGTTGGACTTGATGATCCTTGAGGTCTTTTCCAACCTTAATGATTCTATGATTCTGTGATTTATGTGCACACACGCAGTTATTTTGGTAGAGCAACTACTGTAGAGTTTTGTGCTCCTTGGTAAGAGTAAGGCTCGTGTCTCCTCTCCCCTTCACTGATACTCTTGCTCTGTTGTGAGCACATACTCTTACCCTGACGGGCTTGAAACATGAGGGGCAGCTGCAGGACCTGTGCTCCAGCTCGCTAAAGCAGACAGTCATATCTCAAATTCTGAAGTTAATTTCAGACCTGATCTATGTAAAAGGGAGATGAATTTAAGCTGAATAAAGCAGCCTGGATGAATCTGTGTCTGACTGAACTTAAAGATGTTCTGGTTCTAATAAAGCTGTTATGCCACCAGTTCCAGACATCCAGTGTTTGGGTACTTGGTGCCTAAATAAAGCAGCTGGATCAGAATCACCACTTGCAGGAAAAACTAGTATGCTTCAGCTATGAATATGTCTTAATTTAATTTTTGCAAGCCTAACGTTCTCAAAATTACAGCTTTTCCAGTTTTTCCTAGATGAGGGCTACATTTTATTTTATTTATTTTGTTTGATTTTATTTTATCCAAAAACTTTTGTAGTTATTGTCCAGGGGAACCAGTGAGAGATGGGGTGAACAAGAGGACAGCCATTCCAAACTTTCTTGTAGCTAGCAATAACACTTTCACTGTAATCAAACTCCTAGGTCTGCGACTTTGCTTCTTTCCACTGGAGATAAACTCCTTGTCCTTGTTAGTTTCTGACAAGGCCCTTACAATTTTTAGAAGAATCCAAGGCTTTTGTGTCACAGGGTAAGATGATTGAAGTCCGTGTGGTGGAGTGCTTTGCAAAGTGGAACACTGATTTCAGCCAGATCTTTTGTGAGGTGTTGTGATAGAAGTAAGTAGTAGTGCCATGTGCTGCGTTAGTGATGTACGTCAGGTTCTGGTGGAGGGTTGTTGTTTTAGTTTCTGAATATTCCAAACTATGGTCTCGTCTTTAAATTTCAGAATTTATTTTCTGTGTGAAGTAGATACTTTTATACAGTGTTTTTGGTGGAGACCAGAGGATCCTTCAAATTAAGTTTAATCCGGTCTGCAGTGTTTACTCTGCACTTTCCCTGTGTTGACTGAAGTAAATTGATTGTGTGGCTGAGTGCTGCAGGTGGTACAAAGGACTCAGATTTTTTCCCTGCAAAATTGCAAGGAGGACTGCATGCCAAACTCATGAGTTATGGATCTATAAGCTCTGACCAAACCCTGGGAGGGTTGTCCTACCTGATTTCAACTCATGTTTGACTTGTGAAGCCTTACTACTTATGTTAAGTGGAAAAAGCAACTTAAGTGTAATATTGAAACTTGCGTTTGATGGAAGAAAGTGGTGGTGGTTTATCTTTTTATTTATTTTTTTTTCTTTTTAAAAGAAAGCTGGAAATGGATAAGGTATAAGGTATATGAGGCATGGGAGCAGAGACTGGTTTATCTTTTTGTTTTTGAAGGATTTATTTGAAATGGGAGATAAATAGGCTTTGTAAGGTGCAGATGAGTAGGAAAAACTAGAAATCATCTTTTGAATTTAAACAATGAATATTTAGGACATTGCACGTAGGCAATAAATCATAATAAATTCATGTGCTAGAGATGGTGAATTTAATGCTGTGCCTGCAGGGAAAGAACGTGCTTTGCTACCTGGAAACCTGTGAGCAATGAAGCAATTGATAAACTAGTGTTTGTGTGGGTTTATTTTGAGAAATATTGGTCACTGTGGTCACTAGACTGATTTTAAAAGCAAATTAATAGAGAGAGACACAAAAGGACTAAAAGCTGCTGGGCATGCTGATTTTCTAATCTGTTAGGATGCCTAACAGAGGTTAGAGCTATTGTGAATAAATTTCTGAAAATTTTGTGGGAGTAATAAATAAAAATGCCAGGGTTACTAGGAAAGAAATAGAGGAAAAACTAGAACAGTCATTTGCTGTATAAATCTGTCATGTGTCATATCTCTGTTATTGTATGCATCTCTGCTCATCTCATTTCAAAAATTGAATTTGTAAATTGGTGGAAGATATAGACAAGGGAAAAAAGACTATCAGAAGGATTCATGGAATTGTTTCCATGTAGATGGAGACTGAATAGATACTCTCTTTGGAAGGCAAGCAAAGGGCAAGGTGATGTAATTTAAAATTGGGAATGAGAAGGAAAAAATTATTAAAGAACAATCCAACATATTTAATTTTTGGCCTTCTGGCTCTTATCTGCAAGGAACTTTAGAAGAAGCTAAATGAAGCATTTTACCATACAAAGACTTAGTTAAATGGCCTTCAAAAGGACGAAAATTAATGAGGGATGGGTTTGCTGAGACCTCTTATGTGTGGTGGACATGTTAAATGTCTCAGAAGCTCTTCAGGGAGTTGATTTTCCAGGAGCTTTAAGGATGTACCAGGTGGCTCTGCAGTTGCTCTGTTTATTTTCTTTTCCCTAATAACTGCTGTTGGCCGGGGTAGAGATAAGATACTGGACTAGATGGACTTTTTAATGTGACTTAATGCTGCTACCCTTAAGACCAAACTGACATAGTTCATTGATAGATGATGTAAATTTTTTAACTAATTCGCTAGACAAATGAAAATGTAGATGTTTTCCAGAAGTAGATGCAAATGGTGATGAACAAAGCTGACCTACTTAATGCCAGGTGGGGGCAGCTCATCAGCTAATATAACCTGATTCACAGAAACACACTGGTTTATGCTGAGTGAGGATCTAGCATCAGCAATAGCAGGAAGGCTGGCTGTAAGTGTAGTGCCAGGTTGGCTCTGGGATGTGTTTTCTGTTGCACAGCCACTTGCCTGACCTCCTGAGCTTCATTGCAGTGGAGCCCCAGGGGCTGTCCTGCCAGGATGCTGCTCTCTGGCAGTAGTTTTGCATCTTTAATTTGTGGGTCACCTTCAAAGTGAAGTCAGGGAATTCATTGTTTAGGCTTGTGTTTTTTGAAGCATGAATTCCAGCAACCTGGAATTGAGACCTGTACAGCAGAATCGGGAGGAGAGGGACTAGGATCTACTGATGAGTGGATCTGAGAGGACCTCCCTAGGGTGTGCTAAGACCTCGGGGGTACTTGAGGTGACCTGGGTTCCAGTGAAATGAAGCTCATCTTAGACTGATTTCCTCTTGGTGACTAGGCTCTGTAATGGTAGGGATATTCTTAGGGATGAGGGGTAATTGATTTAAACTGGAAGAGGGCAGATTTAGAATAGATATAAGGAAGAAGCTCTTTACTGTGAGGGTGGTGAGACACTGGCACAGGTTGCCCAGAGAAGCTGTGGATGCCCCATCCCTGGAGGTGTTCAAGGCCAGGCTGGATGAGGCTTTGAGCAACCTGGGCTAGTGGTTGGTGTTGCTGCCCATGGCAGGGGGGTTGGAACTTGATGATCTTTAAGGTCCCTTCCAAACCAAAACATGCTGTGATTCCACACAGTTTTCACAGTCCAGTTTCTGACAGCTATGTTTTTGTGGTTAAAGTGGCACCTGTAGATATGTTGGAGGTGGATAAAAGCAGTGGGAAAGGATCTCTGGTGATGTAGCTGTTCGTAAAGGATGCAAACTAATCATGGCTCTTTGAATGGCAAGAAATCTCTGGATATTTTGCCCCAGAACAACTTTCTGACAGTATGGAGGGGGTTGGTTGTTTTAAAAAGTTCTTAGCAGTAACTTAATGCCTTTGCCCTTTGGTAATTATTTTTTACTTAAGTGGAAAAAAATTTGATTAATATGAAGTACTTCTGAAGGGGACATCCTCCATTATATCTCCTAGAGCGCAACTATCCTGTAACTGAGAGGCACAAGGGAGGTTTTGTAGAAGGCACCTCTAGGAACTTCTTTTTGTTGGATGTGGGGGGGTATTATGCAACCCTTCATTTGTGCAAAAAAAATGAAAGACATCAGAGACATCTAGCACATGCTGGAGTAAAAGGATCACTTTCAGTGGGACATCTTGTTTACTCTTCTGCAATTTGCTTTTTGTGCTGAAACAAATTGCAGTGCTGTGGAGCATGGTCCGAACACATTTACATTTTGTCTTTTCACAGAAATTTGGAAGGGGGCGTTCTCTACCCATTTTCATCTATCCAATCTAAAGAAAAGCATTTTCTTGTAAAAAGGAGGTAAAATGGGGTCTGAGGCTCCTGGAGGTGTTATCTGCTTCTCTAATGTAAATATTAATTTTTATATTTTGTAAAAGCTCCTCTGATACATAATCAAAATGTAGTATATCAGACCTGTATACACAGACTGTTTGGGGTTCCTGCAGAGTAGATATTGGCATAAAATCGTTCTTATTTTATTTGATGTAAGCATCATTAAAGTGTTATGAATGCATTTTAAACATGAAGAAAACCGATAAAGCTAGCATCCTAATCGCATGAAGTTGGAGGCAGCAGTGCAGTATAGTTTTTGTTAAATGAGAATAGTGTGGTTTGCAAATATAAAAAGGGCAATGCAAATCATAGAAGAAGGTAGGGTTGGCAGGGAGTCCATGGAGTCACTAATCCACCTTGAACTCCAGGGATGGATCAGGTATTGACCCCCCCACCCCACCATGAGGAATCCAGTCTGTTACTGGAAATTCTCAAGAGCAAGGAGTCTTCAACCTCAGCTAAACTGTGCATGGACACAGTTGTCTTTAATGATAGACTGTTTTTTGTCCAAAATGTGTTCTAAATCTTCTTTACTTTGGAAGCAAATGTATTCTAAGACATGTTTAGAAAAACCCTACAATGTTACTTTGTTTTAATTTAAAGTAATTTTTTATTTAGTCTTATTGTTCTTTTATTGTTCACAAACACAGGGAAATTTAATTGCTCTTCTGCTTGGCAGCAACTTCTTGTGCAGCGAGGAACTTATCATATGACATGTCCAGAGATTAAACAACTCTAGTGTGTTAAGTTATTCCTCCTTAATCACGTGTCTTTAAATCTCTAATCATTCTCATGCTTTGTTCCTTTCTTCTGGATACTTTGCCAGTTTGACTTTCTTTCTTCAGTTATGCCCCAGATTGTGTGCAGTATTTCATTTGATGCCTCCTGAGTGGCAGGTAGAGGAGGATAACGAGGTCTTGTGTTTTTCATATGAAACTTGTCTTCACGCAGTACAGAATATGGGGGTTTTTTTGCAGTAGCCTATGGTGCTGGCTCAGGCGTTCTGTGACTGCTAATACATGTAAAATATATTTTTTTTTCTTCTTTCCTGTATGGTGTCTAGACAGTTTTACATTTTATTTCAGTGCTCCTAAGCATAGAGGATAATAAATACTCATGTTTACTGAATGCTGTTAGTCTCGCTTCAGAACAAGTTCCCCTCCTGTCCTTCAGGGTGTTTACCAAATGGACATTGGGACACTGCAGACAAATTTTAGCTGTTTTGACATACAAGTCAGGAATGCAAGTAAGACTTAGCACAGTTCCTTGTGATATTATCCTGCAGTTTGTCAGTGAGTCATGGGTAAATACTCTCATCCTATAAAGAAAATTTATGTGGCTTTTACAGAACTTGGACTTTATCTTAAAATGTTCAAGAGCAAACTGCAAAAAGTAGGAGTGAGCAGTTTAAATTCCTGAGTTCTGGATCCAGCCTTAAGTTTAAGCAACACAAAATATTGCCAGCTTAATAGTTATGATCAGATACTTTAGATTAAACTTCTCATATCAGTTATTTAACAGAATATGAGTTGTTATGACTACTTTGTAGTAGAGCTACTAAGAACACGCTCCTTTCTGGATCAAGCCTAATGAATAAAGTTTTGTCCACTTTTTAAGAATGATGCTGTTCTATGAGAAAACATGGCAGTGAGATTCCTAAGCCCTTGGGCATTTAGTTTTCTCAGTGTCTTTCTATTTCTGGGAGAACATTGGACACAGCAGTGACAGTGCTACAATGTAGGGATTTCTGTGGAAAACGTGGCGAGAACCAGGGATGGTAGATATATTTTGTACCTTTGGTTATGATGAGACTTGGGGTATAAAATTCTCAAATACTTTATTATTTATGAGAGATATTTTCTGCTTAGGATAGAAATATTTTCTTGACCGAGTGAGGATATTTAACAAATGTATTTGTTTACATCTCTTCCAATACTTCTGCTTCCAAATTTTCAGAAGACTGGGAAGGAGCCCATTTTGTCCAGGCATTCCAGCTGCTGTTTATTATATTCTTGAAATACTGTGTATTTATTTTTCAGTCTGTGCTCGCTGCTCATGAATTCTCTATGTTTAATCTATTTTTGGTATCACTGGATGAGGAAATGTTAACTCCCATGACTTGAAGAATGTCTAAAGAAAAAATAAGAACTAATTCTACATCTTCGGATTAGAAACACTTTTGGATTATTTTTTTTTTTCAACAGCTTAATGGGCATAGCTCTGGCCTTCTGAAGAAGTGTCTACACACTCTGCCTCAGTCTTTCTTAGGCTTTTAGTTTGGCTTGGTGCAGATCACATTTCTGCTAGAACCTGTGTAAAAATGAGCAAGCTTCTTAACAGGAAATTGAAAGGAGCAACTAAAAAGAGGGGAAGCTTTCAGATAGCATCAAGACATCTAAAGCGAATTGCTTCCAGAAAATGAATGATACTTATTAAAAGAAATTGTAAAGTAACCCACAGAAGGTGGCATTGCCAAGAAGGTGAAGAAATGGAATGATGTCCCTTGAAAGTATTTTTGTCCAGATGAGGAAGCAAGTGAAAAAAACCAAAAAACACCATGAACTATGGAAAAATAAATGTAAGCCTTAGTAAGACAGTTTTCAAAAGAGTTTGAGCAATACTTGCTGAAGACAGACTACAAAAAAAAGCATTCTCAAATGCTTCTCCAACAGGGAGCAAGGTAGGGATCCTATGCAGTCAAGATGGAAAAGGAGGACTTGAGAAAGATGCTGCTTTCTTGCTGTGATCTTAAGAAAGACTTTCTTTAAAGGGATAAGGTTGAGGACCTCTCTCAGATATAAATTGCCAGGAGAAGTGGTTTTAAAATTAGCTGATAAAGCAAACAGTAACAACTCATAGGAACTGTGTGGTGATGACTCAAGTTCTCAAGGAGCTCCAGCTGAAACAAGCTGAGCATGGCTTCTGACTTTAACTGACATTAGCAGAATAGGAGAGGGAGATGATAATGTAGTACCAACAGGACAAATGGGCTGAAAATATAAATAAAGAATACATTGCATAGACCCATGGTTAAAATCTAGCAGCACGGAAGAGAAGACATGGCTTTTCTGTGGAGGTAAATCACAGTTTTTGTGATGGTGATCCATTGGGTGATCCATTTAAGATGGTATATTGGGCTGTCAAGAAGTTTTTGTTGGGATACCTTACTGAAGGCTCTTTAAGAGACAAAGTAACTGGAGATGACATCTTTGCTCCCTTCAGATGAATAGGTTCTTAAAGCAATGCAATAGGTTCTTACAGTTTTGCAGTGAAGCAAGGTTGCCAGAGAAATGTGCTGGTAAAAGGCTCGCTCTGTACTTTCATTTTAAATTGGGCTTTTTGGAGGATTCATGGCTGATCTGGAAACTTCCCACTCGTGAACAACGTGATGGCAATGTTTGCTGATAAGCAGGGTACTCAAAACTACCAGCTGTAAAGAACTGCAGAAAGTCTTATGGTACCAGGCAAATGGGCAGGTGAAGGACAGCTGAAGTTCAGTGATAGTGGATGCAAAGTAACATATGAAGAAAAGCAGCTCTAATTATTCACCCAATATTAAGCACTAAATTAGTTGTAGCTGTTCAGCTTTCTAGTTAGCTCAAGAGTTTTCTGAAAATGTCTCTGGATTGCTGACTGAGAAAGGTCAGTCTTTATTTGCCCCATTCTTGCAGCCTCTGCAACATTGACTGCTGGCTTCTGGCACAGAGAAGATGTTGAGCTAAACAGAGCTTTGATCTGGTCCCTGTAGCTGCTGTGATGAAACTCAAGAGTTGGTTTTTGAAGCTTAAAAGTAGATCTGCCTAGACGTTGTTGTCACAGTGAGCTGATCAAAGGAGCCATGTTATATATGAAAATATTTATAAACATGTTGTAAATGAAAATAATCATATTTTATTAGAATAAATTTTGGAATACTTCTCTTCTTAGGTAGAGAAAACTTCAGGTCACTAAGGCAGATATAAACAGAATACAGTAAACAGAAATAAAAAGAACTTCTTGCCCATCCTGTCCTTGAGGTGGATTGTTGTTTCCTGCCTTGGCTTTAATGAACTCTGCACCTTTAGAGCTTTAGGAAACTCTCTGGAGTTCCTTAGGAAATCTTTCCATCACTTCTGAGGCATGGCTATTTGCTTTCTGTAGGACTCTCCTTTCTTCTTTGAGCTCTTCTGTTGGCACACCTGTGGTCCCACAAGTACTTTCTTCTTGGGCAGTCTCAGTCACTTCTTCAGAGGATGAATAATCATTCCTTGACTTAAAGGCACATAACTTGAAAACATAAACCAAAATAATCACTTACTTCTTTAGTTGTTTGGGGTTTTTTTTTGTCTGCTTAAGATCTTGTGCAGGCTAAAGGAGTGCTTGGTCTTCACTGAAAAAAAATGGCAGTGATGTAGATCCTCTGAACAAAACCTGTAAATGTAGAAGTACTGAGTTGCCACAGCTTGCCTTGTTTTCATTGAATTTTTCTGCTGTTGTGTTTGTAGATTGTCTAAAAACACATTAACATTTGATACAGGTCCTAATATTTACTAGCCCTGCAGTGTGCTCAAACATTCAGCTGAGCCTCATTTAGCTACCTCTTTGAGCTCTGACTGTTTTTTCTGATGTGAAGTTTGAAGTTGAGACAATATTTAGTATTTGGTGATCTTGGCACTAGGGAGCCTGTTTCGCTGGGATTGATACAGATGCACTGAGCCTGAACATATTGAAGTTATTTTTAAATAAATGGCTCTTTGCTTGCTTGTCATCTTTTATTCTTGCCGAATCCTGACTTCCTCCCACATGCATGAAGCCAAGAGTGTTTTTTTTTTTAAATTGTTGGGGGTGGAATCATGTGATAATATCACAATCCTTTGTCTTGGGCCAAGAGAGAGTGGATTTTTTTTTAATCTTAAGCTTTCTTCTTTTCTTTTTCTTCAGCAGAAAGCTTTTATATATTTTTCCAGTTGTCTTCAGATCATTGATATAGTCGTTTAGATTTTGCCATGTAGCTTGCTGTGTTAATTCTTACACAGTCTCCTTTTATGTTTGTCATCTACATTCTACTCCCTCTCCGCCCCCCCAAAAAAAATTTCTTTTCAAACATCTATATGAACTTCGTGTTACTAGTTAGTTGCTGGCTTCTGCTGCTTTATTTTGGTAAGCACCCTCTGCTGTGCTCCCATCAGCCTTGGGTTACAGAAACTCGAGGTTCTTTTCCCTTCACATTCTTGAAGTGTAGCGTAGCCACCAAGGCCAGGGTTTCACTCGGAGGCTCTCAGTGTAGATGGGATCTGTGGGATCAGTTGGGTTTTTTTAAAAGCCTCCTTCTTGTCTGTGTGGTTCTGCTTGGTGAAGTTTTGCAGTTGCTTTTATGAGAATGATCTGAGCCAATTGGCTACAAAAGTTGTCGGGAATCAATTCACACAGGTTTTTCTAAGAAGCACCTTGATGGATTCTCGGAGAGACTGCAAGTTCTGTGTGTGTCCTGTGTGACAGCAGAGCAAATACCACGGATTGGTTACCCATTTGGGGAGGTGCTCCTGAACATTGTGATTTGTGGGTTATCAACTTGCTTGGGATTTTTGGTTGAAATTTATACAGGAGCAGCTTGTATTCGCTCTTGTGCCACTCTGTCATCCTTTAGCTTAAGTAGTTCTTCTTTCATACCATATCTATCAAGATATCAGCAATTATCAATGTTTTAAAAAGAGGAAAGGTTGCTTTTTAAGGGACTAGCTGATTTATTTTTTTTATTGAGCAGATTCCCAGGGATCTAAATTGAGTTACATGCAGAGTCTGTCAGTATGGGTATGGATGCTTAATTTGTATCTGTAATGAGGTGGGGGGGGGGGGTGTTTATTTTCTGTATTGTGCTTCAAGGAACTCTTCCTCCTGTGATGATGTATGTAGGATTCCTGAGCAAGTAGATGTTGCATTCATGCCTGTATGGAGGATAAAATTTCCTTACCCACTGGAACAATATGTGACTCTCAATCTTAAGCAGAAGGAGGGAGGTAGTCTGTTGCACCTCTGCAGGTGTTATGGTGTTTGGAGCCTTCTTTGTGTAAGAACTAGGGACTGTGTAGACAGAAAGTGCGGTCATCTAACTGATGCAGAAGGCAACTGACCCTGCACACTGAACCCACCCCTCCAAGCCACCAGATAGACTTGCTCTGTTGTCTCATTGGGTATTAACCATGCTTACCATCTGATACAATGTGGCGGGGGAGGGGGGGGGGGAAAGAGGGTCAGGACCACACCTAACAGTAACATCTAGCTGTTAGAAGAGTTTATCTGAAATGAAATCACACATTTTGCTTGTGAGTCTAAGTGGACAAGTTGACTTTTAAATTTAAGAGAAGTTCAACTGAGTTTAAATATACAGGGAGCAGTGGGCTTAATACCAGTCTGAGGGAAACATGGTACTGTTGTATTTGAAGGTAACTTGTGTTTTAGGGAAGTATTAGGTGCCCTAGTAATTTCTATCTCTTTGTGCTACACAGCATTCAGAAAGGAACACCCACCAGACTACTGGGCTTACCTTGCATCTGCTGGGAATGTGTACTCCCTTTGAGTAGATTGCAGGGCTGGCTCTAGATCGTACTTCAGTGATGCAAGATCTCTGCTTTAATTTCATAAAAATGTCACTACTTGAGCCAGGATTACCATGAGGATCCTGAACCCCAATGCTTTACGCTAGATAAGACCTAGCACTTGTCCATCGCATGTCTCTGTCGTAGTGCCCTTGTGCATACTTTGCACATCGATTGGCGCTTCTACAAATACCATGTTTTTTCTCTAATGTATGGCATATTTAACTCACCTGTATGGTCATTACCTGCTTTTCCTTCCCAATATCCAAGCCTCAGGCACCTTTATGAAGTTCTTTCTCTAGCCTCTCTCAGCAGACTGGCTTGGCTGGATGGGTTTCCTGGGAGGTGAGCCATTCCCCTGTGTTTAGCTGTTCTCACTCCAGTGGCTCCTATCAATTGTTTCCGGTCTTGGAAATGTATGAGACACTCTTAACAGGAAATGTCTGATTCCAGTGGTGCTGATAAGTCAGTGATGCCATGGTTTGCACAGCTGAACCAGAAATACCAAGCTGTACTGACGTGGTGCTGTGATTTCCAAAGCGTGTTCCCTACCTTCCCTACCCATTCCCTGGGTAAAGAGGAAGAGATCCATGCCAAGCATAGAGAACCACAAAGAAGTTGAAGTAGATAAGGATATTGTTTGCTCATTTCTGAAAGCTTACCCAATACTGAATGTCATCATGGCTTGTTGAAACCATTGTTATAATGCTGAGTGGAGAGCTGCCACTGCAGTGTGAAACACACTTCGTGTTCAGTCTTGCACAAATAAATTTTGTTACAAGCCTTTTTCTTCCTATATCTCTTTCCCCCAAGTGGAAGAGAACCCTAAATATTGGTCTGTCTCAGAAGTTGCCATTATCAGCTTTCCTTTAACCCTGATTAACTGTGGGACAATGAATGTAAGGCAATGGCCATGTGTTTAATAAGAATTAATCAGATGATAATAGCAAACATAAACGTTCATTAGTTTTATAGCTGCTTGTTTGTATTCATTATTTTTCCTGGCAGCACTGTAGTAAGCAAGTAGTATAAAAAAGTAGGGTGTACGTGTATGATACCTCTGAGCATTTGTTTAAACATTCTTCTTTGCCCTGTTATATTTTAAACAATGAGTAGGAGATGAACTTCGATCACTGCATTTCATTTATTGCTTTCTTGGTGACTACAGGCATTGGTAAGAGCCAAGAGCAAAGGGCTTTGTATCTACTAATGGACACTTACCTTTCTTGACCATGTTCTCATGTATAATCTTAAGTTTATACCATTTCTTAAGAAAGGATAATGAGTAGAGATTTTATATGTGAAGTTCTCAGTCTTTATACAGATAGCTTAAAAAGAGCTAAGTGGATTTACACTGCAGGTAAGAAAAGCTGATAACACAGCTGTAGTACATGCCAGGCTTCATGGAGATGTGTCCTTTTCCACTGCTTCTCAGGCAAGAAGGGTTGATTGCCGCCAACTGCATCACATGAACCTGGTTTCCCAGGATAAGAAGAAGCCGATTCCCAGCATTCTCTTGAATGTGTGACAATGTGTTTCAAGCCATTGTTGGTATAGATGTTAGTTAGCCTAATAACAGAGTGTGACTACTCTGTGGTTGTTGCCATGTCTGCAGCTCAGTGTGTGGTTATCCAAGCCACTCTGTAGGAAGGCAGCTTCATTCCAGGCAGCTTGGTTGCTTTGCAGGCAGGTAGAGCTTTGAATGGTTTAGGAAACAGACACCAAGAGCTTACTGAACTTTCTGCTGCTGTGTTTATGCCGCTTCTGCTACCTAGACCAGAGCTAAGCTCTAATCTCATGTTTATGTTGAACTTGCCAGTTGTGTAAGGAGATGGGAGAAAAGGTTATTGCTAGACTTTACTGTTCATAAACTAGCAAGACACAATAATTTACTGTAAGATTTATTTATAAGACTTTTTGCCTGTAGTGTCAAAGATAACTAGCAAAGGCAAAGACCGTACTACCCCTGTTTTCTTTAAATAGTCAGTGATCTGCAGCCAGGTCCACTTTCATAGAATCATAGAATGACCCGGGT
>NW_010124984.1:0-4646 GCF_000699245.1 Pterocles gutturalis
CTCCACTTGGACATTGAGCCATTGACCAATGCTGGCATTAATGGTGTTTTGCTGGATGTGGTCTGTTTGCTTGTTTGTTTCATAGCACTGATTTCTTCCAAGAAGGACAGTAGACCAGTGGCGTAGGTAGCCTGAGAAGAGTGCTTAAGAATTAAAACAAAAATTAGAGAAACATCGGTCAGGGGTGGTTTAGATACAATGGAAATTATGTTCCTTAGACTGTCCCTTGCTCCATGTAATGTAAGCACCATTACATCTACAAAAAGATCAGAGGGACTCGGCTTGTGCAATGTCATTTAGAGACTGTTTACTCTTCTCCCACTGGACTTAAAAACACAGTGTGCTCTGTTTGTCTCCTGATTTACACAAATACCCCAAAATAATCCTCCTTCTAAACTGAATGTGCTTATGTTTTCCTGTGTAGTCACAGAGATATTTTTACTCTTTAAGCAGTTACCACAGGTTATATGCATCCTAACAGAAAACAAAAGTCTGTTTTTTATGATTAAGTAAGTTGTAAAGATAGATCCTAAAAAGTCTGGGGGTGAACTTTCCCCTGGTGTGCAGGATTGAATCTGCAGAGCTCAGAGACTGATGTAATCAGATGTTTATTATTCACCCAGCTCCATAAAGACATAATACAAATTGTACTAAACTTCACAGAGCTTTCACGGTCAATAACACACACACACACGCACACACACTCACCCCCCCTCATATTTTTTAGCTGTGGAAAATCATGGGTAAAAGTCTGTTCTGCTGCTCAATGCTATTCTCTCTTTTCCTCCCACACCCCATTTTCCCAGGCCTCACATTTTTAAGCTGCAGCCAAGAAGGATCCTGAGAGCAGGGCAGCAGTTATCAGTCCGAAAGAGATAGTCAGCAATTGTTCAGGGCTAACAAGCAAAAATTAATTTCAGGTAGTGCAGTTGGTTGTGATAGAGATGGTATGTGTTGCCAAAGAGCAAAGGAAAATAGTAAAAGCTGTTTAAATGTTGTTCTCTGTTCTACAGAATCAAGAATTTAACTATGATGGAGAGGAGCAGAGAAGGCCTGTCCCTGCCCCAGGGCAATGGCAGGAGCTTTCTACCCTCATCTTTTTGGCAGGAACTTGTTGCCACCTGGAAACAGGAGTGCCTACACCCCAGCACTGGCCTACTGGGATACTCAACATGCAGTAATAAAAGCCTTTGGTAAAGGGCTCCAAATTAATTATAGCTACAAGTTTAGCCTCTGTCCCAAACTGGCACAAAAACTGTTTCTGTAAGGATTGCAAGCAAAGATACTTCTAGGGAACAATAGGGGTAGTGTCAGGAAATCTGACTCTGCTCCTTTCTCTTGTCTCCTGCTCACTAAGGGACTTTATTGCAGCTGCTGAGAAAGGGCCTGCAGCAATGTCACCTGCAGCAATGTCACCTGCTTTGCTTAGCCTCCAGAACCAGCAATGAGCTGGTCTGTACGCTCCTCTCCTACCAAGGGAGAGGTTTGTCAGCAAACTGACCCCATGGCTTTTAAAACATGAATGTGAGCATGAACCTAAAAAAGCCCAAACATTTTTGAACATGCCCTCCAAACCATCTGCTATATTAATCATTTGATGGGTAGTCCACAATTCCTTTGGGGTACCTTACACTACTAGTTAAACAGTAGTTCACTTGCATTTGTGTCCTTCCTATTCTTGCAACATCCTTAACTTCTCATTGCCATCACAAATATTTCATCACAAGCTTTTGGGACAATTATACTTCTAGTTTATCAAAAATGCAAGTGTCAGAACTACCCAACCTCACAGCCCTTGTCAAAACAGTCCCAGGTCTCTGTAAACACAATCCAGTCTCACGCACCAAGGTGCAGCAAGACTATCACCTTTTACCCAATTACTAAACACAATTCATGCCGCAAAGAGAAAAGACTCTTACTTCCATGATGACAGCTAATAAATTTCTCATAAACAGGTCTCTCAGGAGGGACCAGTTCTACCTCACTTACACCATTATCTTTAATAGAGACCTTTCCATAGCCAACACAAGTTCAATCTAAGCCTGCTTCTAAAGAGAAATCAAAACCTTTTCTCTTTCAAAATGCAGGACATGCTTATGGAGCAAAAAAATACTCTTGTTTTCCAAGATTGTATTAATGCCATTAATAAAAAGAAGCTGACCCAAGATTAAGTGACATAGAGCAGCCAACCCACAGCTCCCTCTAGAGCAGAACAGCTGGGTGACATTATGTTGCAACTGGCCTTAGGTCTGAATACTATATGCTCTAATTTTTCCATTCTTCTGGCAGTGGTACATTATTACAGCAGTAGATGTTTTACCCCTTGCTCATGCCATGCTATGTTCCCTCAAGTCTGTTAAGGTTAACACCAGTTTTCTCTTCCTTGTTAACCTCAAAGGAAATCTCAGCAAAATTTTGACGTTTTAGTGCTTCTGTCAGACCTGGTGTGCATCCCAGCCAGCTGAGCTAGCAGGACATTAAGAAGCCGTTTCCAATTTGCCAGCTTCTTTCTGAACACCACATGAAAAAGGAGAGAGAGAAAGATCCCTTGCTTCTGCCAGGGCTGGAGAGTCTGAAAAGCAGTGTCGTCAGCACCCAAAAGGCTCAGTGATTGCACTGAGCACTGGACACTCTTGCCAAGGACTGGAGTGTTTGGAAGAAAAACTCCACCTTCTCCCATGAAATGGGGCTCAGTCCTACGTTCAAGGGAAGATGCAATGAAGATAGAAAATGAGAACTGAAGATTTTGTTCTGAATACCTGGAGCACTCTCTAACACCAGATAATTTCCTGACATTTCTGTGGTATTCAACAATGCAGAATCTCCCATTACTATGTGTCTTCTTAATACCCATGATTGTTTTTAAGTCCATCCTGTAAAAGCAAAACCATCTCACCTGTCATCTGTAGTTGGTGCAGTGATCGGATCATGTTAGTACTGGCTCCCTCAAAAATTAGCGTTTTAAGTGCCTGACAGAGATTAAACATGTGTCTTCAAGGCTCCTGACCGATCCAAAGCCAAATATTCCAGTAAATGGCAATAATAAAAATCCATTAAGTGGATGGACCAGTTGTGGCTTGTTTTCCCCAGCATTTTACTGGTATGTTTTTCATTAGTTAGAAGGCAAATCTGTTCCTCGTAACTTCGTTAGCATTTATCAGAAAGCTATCTGCTACAGTGAGGCCATCAGAGTTCTCAAGAAATATCTGTAAAGACCAAAACAAGCAACCTCACTGAGAAATAGGTTTGTAAATTTGCTTATCTTCTAACTTCTCGTCACCAGGACACAGGGCAGATGGCTAGATTTCTT
Source organism: Pterocles gutturalis (assembly GCF_000699245.1). Classification (NCBI taxonomy): domain Eukaryota; kingdom Metazoa; phylum Chordata; class Aves; order Pterocliformes; family Pteroclidae; genus Pterocles; species Pterocles gutturalis. Next base: position 3,311 of record NW_010124984.1, read on the forward strand.
TCAGTCTGATTTGATTACTACTTGTTTTTGTCTCTTCTGCAAGAGAGCACGTGAGACTCCACACCGAGTTAGCTGGGAAGGACTCGTCCTAACAGTTGCACCAAGGTAATCTTGTTACTTCAAGATCCATTGGCCTCTCTAGTGTTCCTAGTAGTAAAGAAACATCAAAAGCCAGTGTACACAGTTGAAATGCAGTTAAAATAAGCACCTGAACTAGGTAGTCTGAATTTTATCTATTAAAAATAGAAATCTCATAGCAACAAGCATGGTAAAAATACCAACATGGACAAGTAGCTTCAGTTAGGGGTGGAAAAGTGTTATCAGTTCAGATCCAGGACAGGGATTTAGCATTTAATCCCCAGGCTTGCAACACACTTGACTAGCACTTCAGGCAAACCACATTATTCCTTCCTGTTTTCTGTTTCTGCCTCTATTACTCCATGCTTATTATTTAGAAATCTCCCTGAACCTCTCTCAGCTTTGGTCTGCCTAGTGCAATACATGCATGGACTCGGTTTCTGCCTCCGGCAGTTTTCGTTCATCTGGAGCAGAACTGAAGGAAACAGGAGCATTTTGGCTGCCAAGACACATTGCAACTTCTAACAAAAAACAGGAGTTGCAGGGGAAAACCTTTGATTCATTCTCTAAACCACAAAAGCTGCTTGGCAGAAATGTGTCACCCTACTGAGTGGGGAGGCCAGGGCAGCGCCTAAGAGCCTGGCTCCAGGTCTGTGGAAGCTCTGAGATGAGGAGACATCCCCACCTTTCCAAAGCCGTCGCTTTCTCAGGGGGAGGGATGGTGTCCAGGCCCTTTGTATGTTAAAGAAACCAAGGATGCTTGAGTCTTCCCATGTGACAGTTGCTGAGTGGTGCAGATGCACACAGGGAAGTTGCCCATTGAATTAAAACTTCTTCACAAATAGAACAGGAATTTTAAATCACCAAATGGATGGACTAAATGGATGGACTAAATCCACTGCAGCTTTTTGACATTTTAAAGCTGTTGCCAGCAGTGCAGAAGGTGATATTTTAGCATGTACCCAAAATGTATTTCTATTTAGCTTGCTTAGGATGCCCTGGCAGAGACAACCACAGCCTCCAGTGCCTGTCTAAAATGTTTGCCCTTGACAACTCTTTGCCCCAAGACAGTGTCTTTCTTTGAACTTAAAACGATCAGTTTCCTTGTTCCCTCACTTTTACAAGACACAAGAATTTTCAAAAATACCATTCCACACAGAAATTCACACGGATTCCCTCCAACGCCCCCAGAGCACATCCCTTTATCATCCCCGAGAGCCCGGTTATTGCCGTGCGGCCCGGCGCCCTCCCGACCCTC
>NW_010124985.1:0-1074 GCF_000699245.1 Pterocles gutturalis
AAAAAAAAAAAAAAAAAAAAAAGGGGGTTGTATTAGAAGTTAATAGTCCACTTTCACAGCTACACTGCAACTAAATGTAATCTTTCTCCTCCTGTGTGACAGACTTTTTGTCATTAGATTGGAATAGACTGTTCCTGACACTGTCCAACATCACACTGACTTCAAAGACTTTGTAAACACAGCCCAAGACATTAACAGCGCACACACATGCTTGTGAACAGGGGCAGCGCTTAGGTGCACATACTGTTGGTAGCAGGATGCTGTCATGTTTAATCGGGCCAGGTCACTCTCCATTTCATCCCTGAACTGCTGCAATAGATCTGAGTTAGGCAGCTGGGCATTCACGATGGGGAGAGCTCCCAAATTGTTTTCATTAGATGCCCTCAGAGGAGTCTGTGAAAAGTCCTGTCTTTTTCATCTGAAATGGTCGTAAAGCTGCCAGTCAGTTTGCTCCAACTTTGTCTTTAATAAGGTCTTAAAAACTTGCATCTTTGAGGCTCTATGAAAAGAGTAACCTTAGCAGAGAACACAGCTGTTTGTCAGAGCAAAATCCTCTTGAAACCCATGTTTTGTTTAATTCTAAGGGCAAAGAGAAGGGGTGGGAAAGAAGAGATATACACATTTTTAATATGATAATATGTTTCCAATCAAGCTTTACAAGATCCGACACAGCACGGTTTGCAGTGGAATGCTGCCTGAAAAGAAACATGCTTCTTAATTATTATTTATTCTTCTCTTTCTTTTTCCTTTGCCTTTCAGAGAATAACAAGACTTGTGCAGAGAGGAAGACAGTCTGCAAGATATTCCCTCAAACACACCAGCTAGTTAAAGCATACGAATGTGTAGACAATCAAGTTCACACTAGACAGTTAATGAAGCTGGGAAAAAAATGTGAATTGGAACGTAATGAAAAATTCATACTTTCAGTGCTTGAAAAATAAGTGAATGCCCTTTAATTGTTCAGTTTACTTGCAGAGAGGACAGCTTGAATAAATTGAAAAATTATTCTGGGCTGTTAAAAGGAATAATACCCAGTCCTCTGCACCTTGTGCTAAATTCTTCAACCCTGCTGAA
>NW_010124985.1:1105-22542 GCF_000699245.1 Pterocles gutturalis
GAAGTGACCTACCATAGTCCATCTGGTAGCCTACAGACCCAGGGACCAAACAGGGAGCAACTGTGAGACCACCAAGCTGGACTCATCCTCCTCCATCTGCTCATGGGCTGCAACAGAAAGTGCGGTGGCTGCTGGAGAGCTGAGGAGCAAGAAATTGGGATCTGCAGCTGGAGGGAAGGAGGCTAAGTTGTCACCACTGCTGAAGGGACTAGAGAGGAAGGGTTGTCACTCAGGAGAGGCCTCTTGGTCCATTTTCCAACAGCATAGCACCTCTCTCCCTGTTCTCCATGCTCTTTTGCCAAAAGCATAGCTCTTTTTCAGACTGCCTTTCCAAACATGTTGGGAAAGGAGGGAAGGAGCTACAGAGGAGCCAATACTGGCTGCAAGCCTGCAGCCTGAGAAAGATTGCAGTGGCACTGGTTAGTGGGACTCTGGTGAATGGAGAGGATGAGGCATAAGGAAAGGGGTGGGAGGAAAATGGGGAGGTCTGATGAGATGCTGAGAGCAAAGGGGGAACTGGGAGTAGCTGCATAAGGGGTGTGTCCTTTCTTTCTGTGTGTACAGATGCCTCCCATAGGGCTTCTTGCACTTCTGAGCAGATTTTGGCACCCATACTCCTGTCCCCATCTTGCATCAGTATCCTTCAAGACTGTTTACTTGTTAAATGTTTACTTCTGTGGGTATTCGGTGGTAAATGCTTCAGATAGCATTTATGTTGTGTCTTTCATCAATAAAGCACTTGACAAATGCTTGACTAAACCCCAAAATAGTATCACTTTAATTGAAAAGAGAAAATCTAAAAGTGTAAATTAATTTTAAAAAATTTAAAAAAGGAGGCAAAGGAACATACAAAAGTTCCCAGATGAAATTAATGTCAGAGTCAGGACCTGCAGCTCCTTCTCTGCTACTCTGTACAGCTCCCCACCCACACTTTCACAATAACAAGACACCCCAATGCTATTCAATGTTCATATTGCATTGGCTGAGTTTCTCACTGCAGGAACTGACAATTCATGATTTTTTAAAGAAAAGTGATGGGGGGCACTATGAGTTCACATATAACCTCATTGAACAAGAAGTCTTCCACTGATGTTAAGGTTAAGGATTTTGTCTGATATCTTCAAAAATAACTAATCCTAGTGTGGCTGAAATGAATTTACCTTGGTTTTCTACTCCAAGTACAATCATTTGTCGCAAGAGGGTTTTATGTCCTCTTCACTATGAACAGTGCAGCAAAGCAACTCTTTTAAGCAGCTTGTGGCAACATAAATGGTCAAGAAATGTCTCCATTCTGGCATTCTTAGGCTTTTTTTTTTTTAATGACAGTCTAAAATGCCAGGTGAATTGTTTCAATTTCACAGCCATTAGCAGAAGAAAAGACCAAGTAGGTCAAGACTGTCACGTTAGAAGCACTTAAATAAATAATAGTAATAGTCTGACACCCGACCAAAGGAGGATTTTTTTCTTTAGCACATCTACTAGTTCTTTGTTGAGTCTGGTTTGAACATGCTATAATTAAAACACAGTGCATCCTGAAGTCAGTGAAGTTACAGCAAGAGAAATTTGCCCATTATTTTCCAAGCAGATAATCATCAGTTATCATTAGTCAACCTATTCAGGCAGTAGGCAATATAGATGGATTACTTTTAGATCATGTACATGCATTTGCTCTTTTTATTTCTACAGAAGCAAAAAAGAAACTAAATTCTGTGAACAGCTGGAGTTAAATTTCAGTCATGTACAGGACAGGAAAGCAGGGCTTTGTAAAAGCTGATATGTTGACATGAGAGGACTTTCTTTTAGAAAAATATAAACTTTTGCTTATAACAACATGACAGCACCTCCTTAATTTAATTCAAGCCTCTACAGAAACTAAGACTACACAGGCTCATCAAGAGAATATACAAGATATACTGAACTAGCAATAAAAAGAAATGTGATGCTACATACAGCCTTTTTCACACACTATTATATCTTTCAGCTGTCATCATTAACTGCAATTCTAGAAATGTCTTGTTGTTCTGTCGCCTTTGAAAAATGGATACAGTGATTAGGATAAATTTTACTTGCATATAGTGAAAAAAATTTCCCTGACAGGTATATGCTTTCAGTATGTTTCTTCAACACGTGTTCATCATTATAATGATTGAATTTGAAAATGTACACATCTCTAGAGGAAAAAAAAAAAGTTAAAATCTGTAAATTGTTTTCCCAGAGCAATTAGAATTAAAGCCAAAACTGGAAAACTAGTGCCAACAGAGCTTTACATACTTGTATAAAAGATGAACCCTTCTGTCTGTTCCTTGTTTATCAAAAAAGGAAATGGTGAGATACAGTACTTCAACCCAAGAAAGCTGATAATGAGTTTTGCTTCACGATATCTGGTGGTTGTTGTAAAAATAACAACAGCAACAACAAAACCGAGGTAGGATAACGTGGCAACAGCAAACTATACAGTAGAAATTAAGATGTATTTTTGGCACTACAGGATAGCCATCCTTTGCAAACTGACTGATGTAATTGTGTCAAGCAACAACTAACTTTGTACTGATTTCCTTGACATATAAAAGACTGTCTCAGTGACTGTCACTTAATATGCATCAGTTTTGAATGAATATTAACATTCAGGCACTTCATAATAGGGATCCTCTTGTGAATAGTATAATAAACATGTGCAAGATAAAACCCATCAAAAGTGAAGGTGTCAATCAAATAGACTGATTTGCTGATTCCTCCCCACCTCCACCCAAAACAAGATAAAGCACATATAAAAAAAAATAAAATGTTCCCACAACAGGTAACAAATTTTAAAATCACAATAAAATACACAAAGAAATACTTCCAGCTGAGACAAAGTAAGCACTTCTCCTGTATTAATCTGCAATGTGGTATCAATGTTGATTGGCTGGTCTTTGGCATGGGGTGCCATAAGAACTATGACAACTGCAAAGTTCTTGTCAAAGCCTGAAAAGGATTGACCTAATCAGTGGTAGGGAATTCCACCTGAAAAAAGTGTATTGGAGCAACTTTTTTTTATTTTTTTTAGTTAAAATCTGACCTTTTTAATGTAGTCTGTAACTAACAGTTATGGGTTGATGTGTGCTGCATGCAAAGGTTCCAGAAGAAGAGAGATTAATGGAATGGAAATTGAATAGAAGCCATGACACTATCACTCTTTCTGGTGCCAAACAGTGGCACTTGACTGCGTGGATGGGATTTGTTTTCATGAACATAAGCAGCCAATGCCATCTGAAACATCCTAACATCGTCTAACATCCACGCAAGGCTGGCAGGCAGGACTGGCAAATCAGCGATCTCCTGAGCTTCATCTGCTGCCCTGGGAGTGTTCCCCATAGGGTTTGCACCATATCTACTAGCCCAGGCTAGTAGATACAGCTTTTCAAATGGCATGAAATGTCTGTGTTTAGGTAACTGACTCCATCCCTGCTGCCTAAAATTGGCTCCTAATAGCTGTAAGCTATCAGAAAGCCACTGAGCCCCAAGTCCACAAATTTATTTTAGCAGACAGTTTATTCTCCTCATCTGAACTCTTTGCATACCCATGTGTAAGACACTTTGTTATTTTACTGTGGTATTATGGGACTAATGCTACTGACCCAGCTGAAGTCCTAAAGTAGTTCTGCTATGTATGACCTTTCATTGTGAAATAACTCTGACAAGATGTAGCCCTGACTAAGCAAGATGATACAATGCAGCCTATCCTTTCTCAGTACTATCCATAACTGACAGGCATGAATCTGTTTAACTTTATTCACATGAACTTAATGAATCAATTTTTCTTCCTGTTTTAACAGTTGGCAGAATATTGGCCTAAACTGCTATGTCTTATACTCTCCTGTGGTACCTTCCTTCCTCATTCCCTGGACTGCATGGTAGTGTCACCACAAAAAATAATCCATCATATTTAAAGGGGAACTAGAGACCTGAGTAGCAGCAGGCACCTGATTCTTCATCACTGGATAGTGGCAAAAGCCAGGTGCTTTTTCAATGGTTGACACTGTTTCTTTGCTCCCCATAGCAACTCTAGGGCATTATATTTGCTCCGGCCCCTTGTAGGAGTAAACACCTTCAAACACTGCTGCTTGTATGTTGTACTTTCTGCCTGCTGCCCCATGGTTTCACCCATGAAAGCCTTAATTTGGCTCTTCAAACATTCATATGCCGCTTTACATCTTCAAAGAAGTGTACATGAGTTAATTAAATTACATGCCTAGGAGATAACAAAGAACAAGATACAAAGGCATTTTAAGCACACAGACAAACTATCAAGTTTTAACACAACAGGAATAAATTAATAATGGCCTTTTAAAATGACTGAAATGCATAGCTTTGGGGTTTTTTTTGCAAGCAATAAGCCAAGTAAAATTATTATGAAGGGAAATGTAGCAGCTTTCACGTCCAAAGGCTTGTGGACCTGCAGACCTAGAAACCAAGCCCCGGAGAAAAAGGGGAGATCCCAAGCTCCCAAATTAAAAAATATTTCATTCATGTCCTGGATTCCAAAGAAAATATTTTTGTATGTATATGGAAAAGACCTTTTTGGCACAGGTGGTTAAATTTACCACATGTGAAAACACAGATGGAAAGGACAGTATTTTCATATATGGAGGCATCTTTCTATAGAGTCTTGGGGTCTCTTTTGACCAGGCAATTGCTCCACAGAGATTTAGAAAAGGTATAGACATCTCATGGACACTGACATGTTTCCAAATGCAAGTCCTCTAGCCTTCCACTTAGTTGCTACCTAGACAGGGAGGTACACATGGCCCATAGGCTTTTGGACCATCCATGTTTCTACATACAAAGTTCTTCTGGCACCAAAGTTCTGCTTTTGAGCATGACCAGCACAACTTAACCTTGACCATGCTGCAGAGCTTTCTGATACCTCCCTTCCTAGCTTTACAAGGATCTACCAGCTCTACCAGGACCACTGCTTCAGACTTAGGAGATTTTATTTCAATTTCTGCCCCGTCTATGAAAACCTGAACCTAAGAATTAATTAAGATGGTGACTTCATACTAGACTTTGAGAACATAAAAATGTGATGGCACCTCTTTCTCTCCTGCACTGCAGTCGTAAAGGCCTGAACTACTTTTAGTCCTCCAAAGATATTCTGTCGAACTCACACGGAGGAAAAAGACCTGGGCATCCTCCACAGTAGGATGCAGCTCTGCAAGTCCCAGGGCAGCTTGTTAATTGTAAACAAGGTTTACAACCTTTTTTTAAAAATTATTATTATTCACATATAGCCATATAATTGTACTAACTATCTGAGTTTTCTAGTAACTATCTTTGACAGTAAGCAGTCAGCGTGCTGGCTTTGGTGCTACCCCTGCTTAATTGATTGTTCCTCTGCATTGTCTAAGGGACCTAATGTGGGTGATGCAAATTCCACTGTGTGGATGAATACATATGGGTTAGTTGAGTCAACATTCAGCCATTTTAATAACAAGGGAGATTTTTCACAAACCAATTATAAATTATAATTCCTCTTTTTGATTTCCATAAATGGAACTTTTGGTAGCTAAGACATCTGGTTTTACTGAGGGTGACCTATATAATTCATACATTGCCACTTGTGAGTAATACAGCCACCCAAATTGAGGTCATTAAAATTTTTCCAATGCTCCGCACTATTCACTGTATAGGAGTCCTTCATTCATATCAGAAAATTAGGTTCGACTCACGGGAAAACAGTCTGTTGTTAGTCTTTCTAAATTGATTTCATTATCCCCACAAAAATGGAAAATGAGGAGCTGAGAGATTATTCACAGTGATGTCCATATTCATTTCAGTTCGCAAAACGTGTTTGCGTGCATGCACGCATGCATATATGTGTGTGTGAGAGAGAGGGAGAGACAAAAGGAAAGCAAAAAAAAATTTCCATTTCTCTTTTTTTGCATCCTCTTCATTTAGAAACATTTATTTGTTGTGTGAAGTCAAAAATACATAAAGCAAAAATAAACCCTTCTAGGATACCTGTGATTTCTCAGCCTCTTTTCCAGATTTTGAGTAGGAAGTCTAATCTCTTTAAGATGAACTAATTGCAACTCTTTTTTTACCTTGAAAAGAAGTAGGGGTAGGAGATAAAAGGTAAAAAAAGGGACAATGGCATGGGCTGAGCTATGCCACTCTTAAAAAAAAATCAATATGTGAAGCTCATTGTAGTACACTTCCAACTTTGCCTTTGAAACACAGATCAAGCTGGGTCAATGAGACAACCTTTTTATATTAAACCTTCTTTCTTCTGTAGTCTATGGACAACTTGTGAACTGAGTCTTCTGCTGGGTAACAACAGCACCTGCTTTCAAATGAGGCTTGCTCAAAGGCAGTTCTTTGTGTAATTTTTTTTTTTTTGTGCTACTCACTGACTGCCATCAGTGACTTAACAAGAGCAGCATATTTTAAAGCCTTTGATCCTAAGAGCTCTTACTCATGCAAGTTGTCCTTAGTCACACCAGAAGTCTCACTGAAGTACTGGATAAGAAAAATTAAATAGCATTATGTGTATAAATGTATGAAGCAAAAGGGAATATAGCAGCCCAGAAGCAGAGCTCCTTCTTTTCAAGGAGAATAGTGTTGCGGTGAGAAAAGAAATATGTTCAGAAACACAAAAATATAATTCAGCAATATTTCATGTGCAAACACTTCATCATATCACTTTTAGAGACAGGGGTTTAGAGGACAACCTTTGCCAAGGGGAAGGATGTATTCTTTAGCAAAGTTTCTTAAAAAAAGTCACTAATTCTGTGACGTCCTTATTGCAACTGGTCTGCAGTTGTATCCTATATCCAGTATAATCAGAAAGGCAAATCAGGTTTCACAGCTCACCTTTGATGTGGCTATAAGATACTCAAAGCCCAGCTTAAAACCAGTGACAAGTCTTGTCTTCTTCCAGCAGTGATACTGGCTGTAGCACATTGGAGAATCTTTCTGAAGACGCAGTGAACACTATAAACACTTTTGCTCTTCTGCATTGCATTGATTGACACAACTGTTGTTATTACCTACACTCAGTTAGCTGATCTGACTGAGAGGCATGGAGCTTTTTCCTGTCTGTCTCTATTGGTAGAAGTGAGTCAGGTGCAATCTCATTCAGGGAAACAGATTTACAGATGAAGAAAACAACACATGGGAGATCATAATACCCAAATTGTTACAAAAGTTTCACTGAAAAAATTGAAATTATATTCTCCCATTTTTATATTAAGTAATTTCAATCCTCTCCCTCTCCTAAAAATCTACACAACCAATAGAGTACACAAACAGCTGACTTTTGAGAATGTTTGTGTTGTTCAAAGATACATGATTCACTAGCACCCTAAAAATAGGCCTGTTCTGATAAATCATGTCTGGATAGACCTCCCTGGAAGTGTTACTGTCAGGGATGTTACGGTGACATTGATTATACATTTTCATCCAATACTTACTGAAGGTATCTACCAGAGGGTAAGAAACAGCTCTTCCCTCACGGTGCATGCCATAGCCCCTTAAAAACCTACTGAGGTAAGTGTAATGAAACAGACTATAATGACATCACTTTAAAAAAACTGATTTTATCAAGGTGTAGGAACACATTTTTTAATATAATCTATAATACTGAAATTGTCTGGAAGAAATTCAAAATATAACTTTTTTTCACTGTTATAAAAAGCAGTATTCCAAAGACACGAGTTAAAAACTCTTTTTCAGAAGAAAGCCCTATCTAAGCCCTACAAAGAGTAAGTGCCTTAAGGAAAAATCCAAACTTCACTAGGCCAGAAAATGAGTGCTACCTCTGTACCCCTTCATAAAGGGCATTGTTTGGGTGACAGGTAGATGGAGTTCTGGCTCCTGCTCCAAGAGATGCCTACACTTTCTACCAAACACCTGCTTAATGTAAAACACACACATTCAAACTCTTGCTATGTGAAAACATGGTCTGAGAAACACAATAGTCAGGCACCTTTTTGGAACTTTCCAATAGCACCTTGATGAAGTGGGAAATAAACACAAGCAAACAATAATTATGAAACATTGAGCTGGCAGAGTCCTAAATTTATGTGAGAATTTCATTTTTCTGCTGGGTTAAAATTTGTGAGTGTTGGTGTGGACCTACATAAGGCTCATGAGTTTTCTCAAATATATCTTAAATGAATCCATTTTAGCCCACAACTGCCGTCAATTATTGTGTACTTTCATGACTTTAGAAAATAATTGAAAGCTTTAAACCAAAATTTTGATGCTACAAGCAAATTAATTATTTCAGGTACTAACATAATTACATGATGTTTCAGCATCCTCATGCCAAGGAGCATCAAAGCCAAAAAATATAGCCTCTGTTTGAAATGGGAACTCTGTACGTGTACCCTCAGCTCCTGTTCTGCAACAGAGTTTTCAGTTTAGCACATGCTACATCTGGAAATATATGGATATAATTTCCCAGTACTAATAACGGCCACAAAACTCATTAGCCTTCCTACAAACTCTAATAGCACTAAGAGTCACTCCTCTCTCTGGGGCTCACACACATCCCAAAAATCTCAACTCATACCCCTGCTCCAAGATGTGAAAAATTATTGTGGAAGTGAATAATTTCTTGATTGAAGCAACATGTAAAAAGCTTAAGACTCTGTTCTAGATAAAACAGTGCCCTAGATAGGACTGGAGTGCCTAGACCTCAGCTGCCATGCCTCTTGAAATGCCTACTGTAACCAAGAAGTAAACAAGGAGTGAGCAGAGGTAACATGGGACCTACCAGAGGTCCACGCCCACAGGGAGTGCAGCAAGTGGCCACGAAGGACCTAAAGTGGCACTAGGTGCCTGTGTTTAGGCATTCAAATTCAGCTGCTAAAGAAAAAACATAAAACCACAGAATCACAGAATGGTTTGGGTTGGATGAGACCTTAAAGATCATTTAGTTTCAACCCCCATGCTGCCTAAAAAATTACATATTTTTTTTTAAAGATGCTGCAATCTGACTCTGAAGTAAATGCATTTGGATTGAATTCTGTATTGCTACCACAAATAAGCATGGCTTCTGTCATATTTACCCTTCTCTGTGTGACTTGGTGCTGCTGTCTCTGCCTTGCTTGTCCTCTGGATGCTGGGTTATTAATTTAGTGGCCTTGTAAACAATTGAACACAAAAAAAGCCATGTAAAACACAGCCTAAACCAAAATTTAATGCGATATCCATAATTGTAATCTGTTTTTTCTGATATATATGGCATTCTTCTGTTCTCCCTTTCTTTTATCCTCTCATAATTGTGTTTGTTAACTTCATGGTATAAGAATGCCAATTCTAAAAATTTAGGCAACAGAAACTTCATTCACACATGTGTTTGTAAACAAAGATGCAGAAATCCCCTAAGATTTTAGTCAGTTTTGGCAATATATACATATTCTGCTACACAAGAGAGAAACTATTGTGCAGTTTCCCTCTGTTGCGTTTTATTGGGTATCATTACAAAAATTGATAAGCTGAAGAAATAAAGCTGTTCTAAAGGCAGATCAACCAGGAATACTGGTGAAAGCATTGTCTCCTAAGATTCAAAGTGAAGTAAAGAAAAATGCTGTAATTACAAGTAACACAGTCCTTTGAGATTCCAGCAATGTTAAAAATCAAGTGATTACCATTTAACTGCTTTCAATCAATTTTGATGTAATAACTTAACATGAGGGACTCAGAAAAACAGCAGTTAAGAAAAGCAGAGAATTATGTGGATAACAACCCCTTCCTTACAAAAGTGATTTTTACGCTTGAAAGATGATTGATTGACAACCTCAAATAAAGTCCTCTGTGTAGCAACCGAGAAAGTTCTTTGTGGCCTGCACTGAAACAAATACTCTCCTTCTGTCAGTAGTGCCTTAGATTAGGTTGCAAGGTTATCTGTAGGCAGGCTGAATGCACAAGTTCATAGGGGTAAGTTCAATGGCACGTGAAAGTAGCCAAATTCTATCAAGAAAGAGAAGATAGTGGAGGTAGTGATATTAGCTTCTTTGGGGTTTAAATGAAACAAGTTTAAAATTATTCTATATAACTAGCTATGTGTTTAATTAACCTTTATTTTGCCTGACACTTGGAGTTCTCGTCCCTCAGATACATTGCTTTCAGGCTGTGGAGACCCTGCAAATTTCACTAGGTTGCCAACTATCTGCAGACAGCCCAAAGCTTGTGTAGGGCAGTTAGCTATTATGACTGAAGGTATTTGTCCTATATGTAACCTGATCTACACACAAGTAGTTAGCAAATGGAAAGAAATATTTTATCATCACAGCAGTCAGAAAAAACAGAATGTGATATTATTATTTTCCTGCTATTATTTATTATTAATGACTTGGTTCCTCTGAGAGGGGTTGACATCAATGTCAGTTGCCAGTTCTTGACACTTCTAAGGAAGAGACCCATTATTAATTAATTATTATTATTGTATTACTGCATCAGCTGTGTGATAGGTGATTTACAGACATATTCAGGCAGGGTCCCTACGTGAAATGTTTAAAATCTAAAACATGAAAATTACAAACAGCATTACAAACAAACGAGTGTGGGAGAGAGACCAAATGACAGCAGTGATTCTGTCTGTTGCGGGGTCACTGAGCAAAACCCTGGGCTCAAGGGAGTCCACAGGAACTTTGCTGTTGAGCTCACAGGCTCAGGAGTTTGCTGCTCAGTTTTGCTGCACAGAGAGCTCTCTTCTTGCTGATTCAGGGGGAGAGATGGGGGTTTCAAATCTGTCTTCAGATGTCATTACAGCATCAGCTCAGTTAAAGGTCAGTGAAATGAGATGTCACATCAAGGCACCTGGGTCCCAGGCATAAAGTTTTGGCAGAAATGAACTTTTTGGAAGGACACGAAGATGTACACGAAAAAGTTGTTGGCAGTTAATTAGTGGAATACCCAAATTATTACGTACAGTGAATGTGCCATTTTTCCCCTCTGTTCAGCCCCCAGTAGTTAAAAGAAACAACTTATTCATGGTTATGTCTGCTTCCTAAAATAGATGGAGCTGTTTTTCTCCCACTTATATATATTTTAACTCGGTGCAAACCCAATGACTTCAGTCAACTTACTTATTTCACTACCTGAGAAAAATGCTGTCTCTGGATTAATCCAACCTAACTGAAGTGCCTAAGTGAATAACAGCTTTGCCAAAGGCTCTGTCTGCAGTAAATATAGAGGGACAATGACCTCCAGAGGGTAATTTTGCCCACTTAAGAGCTGAATCACCCTGTGGAGTTTTCTATCTCCATTGACTATGGAGTTTGGGGTGACCAGATTCCTAATTCCAGCATCTCAGCAAGGTGCCTAAATGGAGTAGAATGAATCCACACCTCTATGCCTATGCATAATTTAAATCTACACTTCCCTGTAGCTCTGCTGCAGATCAAGTAATTGCTGAGACCTAAGTGACAGCAAAAGATAGTCAACAGATAGGAATGCCATTAAGGACTTCTCAGATTGCTTGCTCTTTGCAGGGCTCTTCAAGAGTGCTTTCTGCCTGTTAACATTTCACTTATACTGTTCTTAAATGTCAGAACCTAACTGGACTTGTCTCTTCATGAGAGGCATATAGTCAAGGTCTGTATCCTGCACCATGCTTATTTATTTACAGCCTATTTTGAAAAAAGATTAGTTCAGTCAATCAGGGATTTTAATACTTTTATATGGTGCAATAGTGTGTACGTTTATTGACTATGATTTCATGATGTGGAATAGGGAGAAAGCTATCTTGGAAAAATGGATTGTTATTTTATATGAAATTCATGATGCTATTAAGTTTTTGGTCTCGTACTGTGGAGAGTAGCATTTCAGAGATAAACTATCTTGATGTTTTCATTTCAAAGACAGGTAATAAGTGGAATACAACAATTTCCTGAAAACCCCAGACAGGAATAATCTGCTTTATGCAACCAGTCACCATCTTGAGGCTCTTAAAAGAGTTTTACTTTATAGCCATTTTGAGAACCTCTAGGATTTGCAATTGTGGCACTGACTGTATGGTAAAGATGGATTATCTGGTTTATAAATACAAGGAGTGGGACTAAAAAGAGGAATATATCATGGAAGCAAACGGCACTTGCATTTAGGGAAAACAATAGGGAATTGTTGTAGATGGAAACAGACAGAAATAAGGAATCTTGCTTTTCAGTGTAACTTTATGGATCGTTCTGCCTGAGATAGTCTATAGTGACACCACTCACTCCTCCTTCTCTTCCAGCATGTTCCTTTTCTCCCATAATCTCAACGAGGTGGAGAGCATCCCTGGGCTCCCATGCTGAGTGCCTTTGCCTCCTCTTATTGATGGATACGTATATCCAGTGTCTTTTGTCCATGCTCCAAACTGGCAGGATGCTAGAAGCACGTTAGGACAGCACTGCGTCCAAAGGACCATGCTCCATTAATATATCCACAGGCACAGTGTCATTTCAGCATTGTTATACATTTCTGGACTGAGACAGTGTTACATTAAACCAGTTCAAAGGATGAGAAGAGATATTCATGCCTGCCTATGACTAACATCTACAGACGTATGGATTGTACCAATTTTTTGTCTAAAGCCATGTATTTTTCACAGTAGAGGATCTGTTCTGTCCTTGTAGGGCATCTAGTACTGGGCACACCGGTCTATAAAGCAAGCTTCTGGGAAATAATCCAACACTAGTAACAATAAAGAAGAAATTAGTCAGTAAAGAATGTTTTAAGTAAAGGGAATGTGATATCTAGGTCTAATTACATGGTCATCCAATCCCCAACATGGATATGACATTGGGAAACACTTCTTCATCCTTCTTTGTTTAGAATACACATACAACACCAATTCCTGAGATACGGGCTCAAATTAGTCTCAACTAAACCGTTAGAAATCCTTAGTAGTGCCACCAAAATCACTACCAAAATACTCCTGATTTACCCTGATGCAACAGGAAGCAGAATTAGATTGTAATTTCATTTGGAAATATTGTGTTGATTATCACCATTTCATTTTTTGCTTACAATAACATAAATCTGAAATAATTTCAGTGTAAATGAGTTCAGGATTAGGCTTTTTGACAAGTTTTTGTGCCATGGGGCTATGTACATAGTGAAGGGAGAGAGAAAGATATCTCTGGAGAAGAATTTAACTCCTCAGTGGACTGAATCAACCTGAAGCACTTCACAGACTGCACAGTTGTTTGGGTGTAACTTTGTTTCTATCTTGCAGACCTTTACGTTCTTCCCCAAAATTCCTCCTCTTTTCATACCCTACGACCATACGATAGAGCTCATCAGTCAGTAGAATTCTTCAGCAGATCTCCCCAGAAACAGATCTGAACAATGTTTTTGAATGAGAGGTATAGATAGGCAATTCACAGACAGCTTTCCCCGTGTAGAAAATGCCATCTCAGTAATACTAATAGAATCTGCAAACACACAGATCCTAAGGGACAGCTAGAAAAGGATTTCAGACACGCTAGAAAAGAAATTATAAAGGTAAAAATAAATATACAAAGAGAAACCAAAAAGACTGTCTTTCAAAAGAAAGCACATTGGATTCTGCTAAGTATCTTTTCCCTTTCTCCTGGCTTCACAGGGACCAGGCGTGTCTCAGCATTCTCCACAGTCCAATTCTGCAGAAATTCTAGAACAATTATTTATTTCTTCCAGAACTGAACATCTGTATCTCACCAAGTGATCTAGGAGGCAGAGGTGGTTTTTGCAATTCAGAAAGTAATACAAACTTCACTGGTCAAAACTTCCCACCTGTATTTTCCACACAGATAAAACACAGGTTAGAATTTTTTACTCCCTCTAGAAACTGTTCCAACAACCTTTCTGCAGAAAGGTGCGCTTATGATTCTCGATATGGAAAATGTGTTTCTTGCTATCTGTTCCATATTTATAATTCTTTAGTTTATATTAAAGGAAATTATAAGCTACAGGGACATTATGCATGCAATTGAGGATTTTATAGGGTTCAATAAATCCCCTCTTAACAATCAGTTTTAAGCCTACATAAATTCTAATGTTTCACCTGCTCCACATTTTACTTTCTCAGTTCCTCAATCAGTTTTGTTGCTCTGTTCTCTACTTTAAGGTTAGACATCAATTTTACAACAAAGTAACAGGTTAATCTCTGTTTTCTAGGAGAGCCTATGTGGAAGAATTGTAACACCAAATCAAAACTAAAGCCACAGAAATAACTGATTTTTATATTTGTCTGGCAAACTGAAGAATTCAAAAGAATATTCCAGAAGAAAGAGACTTTAAATGTTTTCGTTTTTCTTGCCAAATTGGCATTTAATTGACACCAAGCACTTCCTTCTTAAAGCCTGTAAGAAATGAAGGTGATGATGACCTACATTTAGAAAATGATCAGAAAATATCATCATCTCTGTTTTATCCAAAATTTAAGTTCTGTGAGCCTGTGTCCAGAAGGTGGGTGATTCAGATTCAGCTCCCTCTGAGTGTATTAGAAACACCATAATCTACCATGAGACTGGACAAATATTGGGCTGCCTTGTTGTTCTTGCAGACCCAAGTAAGCATACACTGGAGTAGGGACTGATAAGGATTCAAACCTTTCAGACAGAAGAAGGAACTGATAACACTTTCTTTCACATTTCAACTACCTGATCTGACTCCTGCAGTAAATAGGAATAACTCATCTGTGATTTTGCAACATTTTCTTAAGCCAAACAAGTTTCACAAATTGTCTGTGTCATTAGGACAATAAGAACCACATTCCTTAGTGAATTTTCTGTCTGCTAGAAAAGTGGTTACATAGTAAAAACTACCTGAGAATTAGTATTACTCACGATGGTGATGTTCTGCTGCTTCGGATTCTTGTTTAAATGTGGTTCTGTGTCTCATCAGGTCATATACCATTTTCATCACATTTCTGTGTACTTTGTAAATCTTCAAAAAGTTACTGCTCTTGATCTGCATTTGAAGAATCTCTCTGACTTCAGTTGACGTTCCTCAGATTTATGACAGATTATGACTCACTGCTCTTCCTGTCATCTAGGAAGACAAGTGGAAAGGGTTAGTTTTAAATTAGCATTTGGAGTCTTTCAGCTTCATTCTTTTTCTAGTGACACATTCCTTGGCCATTGGAAATGATACTGAGATTCCCCAGGAAAAGCCCTTGGAATCCAAGGAGAGCCTCATTGACACTAATAGTTATGTCCTTTGGCACAGTCTTCAACATGCGTTGATTTTGGTGCAAGTTTAGGGCCTAAGTCAGTAGTATGCTTGCTGCAGCAAATGGAGCAGCTCAGTTTTTACATCATCACAAGTGAGAGTAGGATCAGTTCTTACATATTTTTATGTTTTCACTTCCCTGTAGCTGTGCTGTCACTATTGCCTTATTCATTTGAGCACACAAACGAAAAGCAAAAAGGAATAATGTCTATATTATGCCAGAAAATTTCTGTAGAAGAGTTGTAATCAAAAAACAGGGAAGAAGTGCCCATCTGTTTCCTTGCAGGTTACCAAAGCATCTAGGGGCTTTAACATACTTCTCCAGAAAATAAATAAAGATTTTACAGAAAGATTGGCAGTTTCTAAGAAGAGCTAGTTGTTGGTTCCAACTAGTGTATGCTCTCAAAAAATATTAAACAGTGATAAAAATACTGTTCCTTAATAAACCAAAGGTATTGCAATAATTACAGATCAAAGTTAGCTTGCAACTGACAGGTATTTTAAAGACACAGACACTTCTGACTATAGAAAAGGTTCTGCTAGTGGCTGAAAGCACAACATGGACTGGCGTTTTCTTGGAATTTCTAGAAATAAAATCTATGAGGTGATTAATACAAGTTCTCCTAAGACCTTTAAACCAAAGAAAAACAAATTGTTTCTTCATTTTTCTTTTAAAAAGGGGGGATTTGAATTTATTAATTTATTGGAGACATTGGTTAACTATTTAGGTTAACTCTGAGTCTATGTAAGCACACAAGACATAATTCTGAAAAGGCAAAATGAGCCTTTTAGTGGGGGTTTTGGAGGAAATGAGAGGATGAGGGAAAGCAAGTGACAGTTCTGCTAGTATCCACTCAGTAAGTTTTCCCAAAACGTCAGTGAGATAAGGGATCCTTTTGTGTTTCACTGCCCTCTTGAACCTCACCCAGGATGCTCACGGGTTGGGCATCACATTATGCCATTCAGTGGCACATTGTGACCAGCAGTACTGGAGGCAGTGGCACACTGTGACCAGCTGACCCCAGGAGGAAAGTCATGGGATTTCTCCTTTCATATGTGGACACTAACTCATGAATTACAACATAGACAGGGGCCAAACATTTTGCAGGTTTTGTGTATGTTGATATCTGTAGTTTCTAAATATGTTCAGATCCAAAGTCTTTTTTGTGATGTAGGCAACCTAAACTACAAGTGCCTCCCATGAGCTAATGTAAGGACATGAGCGTGCTCCTCCTTCCTCCTTGATGAAAACAAAAAGAGGTTTCTGTCCTCTGCTTGCCTTGGGTGAACAGCACCCTCAAAAATTCTCCATCGGTGTTGTGAGAGCTCCCTCTCCTGTTACAAAGGGCTCTATCAGCTGCTTTAAAGTCGGGTTTGGTTTACGGGGCTGAATTGTAGCTGAGCCGGCAGGCAGGCAGAGAAAGAGATGGTGCTAAGATCAGCTACAGAAATGATCACCCTGAAAAGTGTAATGCAAAGGAATGTCACTGATGGTGGTGGCTGAAGGATTACTTTAGCCTCCTGTCTTTGCTTGCTCCATCTTTTATTTCTTTGGTCAAATTCTGTCCTGAGGTTTTTCACTGTCTTTGGTCAGGTAGCAAGTGCAATTCAAAATTTAGTCCTTTCAGAAGAAGCCCCGGAAGCAAAGATGAACAGCAGATATTGTTGGAATCAGTCCGTTGTAAGATGTAGCTGGTGGCAGGGACAGATATAAAGAGATGGAGTATGTTTTTAAGCTGTTCGCTGTCAGCTTTCTATTCAGTAATCATGTATTGCTAATTTTATTTAATTACTTAATGAAAAATAGTAAGCTAAAAGAGACATTTTTGCATACTAGATGACCTTCACAATGACTCAGAAAACCATGAAACCATGAACAAAGAGAAAAGGAAATACAGTTTCCATCTTGTCCGGCTGTTAAGCATTAACTCTCACAGAAAAAGGAAGCAAGGACCCCATTATCCCCAAATGGCCTTTTCCTCTCCGAAACACATGACCATATTTGTCCACCTCAAAGAGGTTTTATGTTCTGAATGTCAGCGTTTCTAACATGAACAGATGGAGTCCACGACTGAGATATTGACTCCAGAAAGTCCCCTTTAGCTTGGCAGAGAGAACCTGAAATCAAAAGCACCTGCAATAAGATGGCACTGCAAGAGGAACGGTCTTCCATACAGGCAGTCCTTCAACTGTTTTAAATGGGCTGTCAAAATGAACTAGGCACCAAAATGCACTTATACAGCCCACATGATTATCATGCTTCCCTCTACCCTTATTTAACATTGATTTCACCTTTCAACCCTACATTCAGAATGAGAATTTGGTATCTTAAATGGGCTGAGTGATAAAAGTAAGATGATACTGAGAACTTCTCTAATTCCTTGAGTAGTGTGGGGAAAAAGCTGGTCTTGAACTGCTTCAGCCAGGGAAGTGAGTTGAAACCATGTCTCCCATAGCTGGATGAATGCTCAGACATGAGGCTGTTCTGTGCACATTTTCAAAGAAAGCAATAGCCATCGCTACACTTGTATCATAGATATCTCTTAGGCAGGCTGTAAGCAGTTTCTAAGAATGCCTGATCAGGCTGATCCCCTTGGTCAAGGGGACTGTCGTTGTGGACTTCGGGGAGAAGTAAGCCCTTTTCATCCATCCACTCCACACTGAGCACTTGTGGGCAGGCATAGAAGCAGAACATGAGGTTCTCAAGGAGTTTAAAAGTTAGAAACTGAGAAACCTCTAGAGGCAGTTTGTGAGTCTTTTCAAGGTTTGGATGAGAGCTGAGTAGGGATTTTCAGGTTGCCTATTTTGATGTCTGAATTCTCCCCAGTTCTCCTTGGAGGTACCAGTGTCTTTTTGATTTGCAGGATATAAAACAGGGAGCTTCACTACCCATGGTGGGACTTCACACCTAAGCATGTGTTTAAATACTTTAGAAAATATGATTCATAGGTCATGTCCAATACTATTCCACCCATTTCATCTCTCCTACACAAAGCTTGCAATTAACTAGCAGGTAATGAGGATTATAAAACCTGTTTCTGCTGGTTTTGAAGGGGTTTTTTTAGATGCAGTCCCTCTTTAGAGAGCATTTCAGTAATCAATCCACACATTTGTAGAGATAAAATAAACAAGCACATTTGGAAGATGTAGGCTACCTTTGCCTTATGTTTGCTTTTGTACAAGAGGAAAAAAAAAATACTTTTTTTGCCACCTGATCCTTTTCATGGGTAATTGTCAGGTTAAACTGAGGCTGTTCTGTCTTTCCCAGATAGTTGAAATAATAGGACTGTTCCTCACTCACAGCAGTTAATTATCAAACATAACCAGTTGCAAAGCTATTAAATAACTATAACACATTTTACAACTCCTAAAAGATGTATATGAATTTTATATGGTGGTATTATCTTATCCCTTGTTAATATTGCTCAACAGTTTAATAGAATGACTTATGATGATTAAGTACAGTAAACACATTTTATTACAGTTTAACATAATTTTGCACTATATTTTCTACACATTAAATCACAGGTTCAGAGGAATTCAGAGGAAACATTAAAATGCCAATCATCTTGGGATCCTGAAGGGGCAATGGTGTGGTATATACTTAGTGCTAGTAAAGCTGGACTGATTGATCTCTGGGGATGGTACTTCCTTCGCTCAAGATGCTCTGTAGGCCTTGAGAACAACCCTTAAGGAGCTGAAGATAAATTCGTGGTGCAAGCAAATTGAGCGGAGTGTGGAAAATACTAACACACATCAAACTATTTTACAGTAACTCTACACAACAGTATGGAATCTGATCACCCTATTTTGTACCACAACACCAATTCCCCCAGTATCATGGGATCCCCAGAGCTCACAAGTGGATTTTAGCCTTTTGAACCTTTTTCTCTATTTGTGCTGTGCTTTCTCAAATGCAGAACATCAATTCTGAGTTCCAGCTTTCTATCACCTTTTTATCCTGTGGCAGCAGGCAAGCCATGCAACCTGTCAGCAGTTTGCTAGTAACAGCAAGTCTTATTCTGAGGACTTGCAGCAGTTAGCATGAGTTGGGGCTAGGTAGCAGAGCCGTTAGCATAAGCCCATGAGCTTTAACTGACTTTCTGTTTCAGAAGTGGACAAACCCTTTTTCAGAAAAAAAAAAAAAAAAAAAAAAAAAAAAAAAACCTTCACTGTTTTAAAAAAAAAAAAAAAAAAAAAAAAAAAAAAAAAGAACCTTGACTGCTTTTTGTGTGCTCAAGGAAATTAAAAAGCCAAGCTGTGCAAATAACCTGTTGGAAATCTAAAAGGTTGAAACTTGTCCAAAGTGTCCCAAATACAACAGGAGCTGATTGTGAGCACCAACAGCGTCTACAGCAAGTCAGAAAAAGATTTGTAGGGATGAGTCACCAGGGAGGTATTTTCTGTGCAGTCGTGTAACTAGGGAAAATTAAGAATGTACAGAGAGACTGAGAGACTCCAGGGGCACAGACCCCCAGAGGGAGCCCAGGAAAAAGAAGAATCTGAGAGACTTCTGGGGAGCCCTGGGGACGCCACAGCCCGGCACCAGGAGTGTGCACCACACAACTGGGACCATTGCACTGACCCATGTAACATTTGTCACAGCCCACTTCATCACTCCCATGAAAAAGGAAGTCATGCAACTCATAAAATGCATACATCTGTGACTAAAAATCAGTCTCCATACTGTCCTGTGGTCTTTAACTTTGACAGGGCTCAGTGGAAAAATGCATGTAGCAGTGTAGAAGGGCTGCACACTGCTGGTTAAAACCACATTTCTATAAAACCACACTTCAGAAGCATCCAGGAACTCAGGAGAAAGGGCAGATATATTAAGAAATTTCTATAACATCAGCAACTGGGATTTAGTCATATTCTGCAAACTGATACATATCGATAAATGGAAAAGGAGAAATCCATTGTGGTGTTAAATCACTAACAAAGGAAGTATTATTCAGGTCTCAAATGCAGGAGCCTAAGATCCTTGACCACAAAGGCCACCATTAGTAACGGAGTTTAACAGTCATGGGAAAAAAAAAGAAAAGGAACAGCACTTAAAATAATAGAATTCTCTAGAAATGTAATACAATTCTATAGGAGCTGTTCCAGAAACATCAATCCTTTAATAACGATGACCAATAATTAAATGAATTATTCCTTATTTTGAATTGTCCATTTCAGGAATATAATAATCTGTTAAATGCCATTGTATGGTTAAAAAGCAATGTTAAATTCAGATTTTTTCCTACGGGAACAGCTGGGTGATTCCCCACCCATCTTACAAAGAGAAATCAGAAAGGCTGTTGTAGGAGCCCCCGTGAACTTACAGCTGTATGCTATTAAACATCAGATATCTATTGGTACATAGAAAAATACTAAATCAGACAATTCAGCATTTGGTCATTCCAGATGTACATGCCCCTGCCATAGAAACAGATGTCTGCACAATGCAGTATTGTTTGCTTTCTCATCATATCCTCCCACACCTGCAAGAAACAGTGTATTCTGAGCTCACTTTGACCAGCTGTAACTGCAAAACCGTACTGATCTCTTTAGATGTTCTAGTTAGACACTCAAATGACATTTTCTGCACACAAGATATTCACATGGTTACTCCAAGGCTGATGGGTACCTCCCCATGGACATTTCCACATCATCCTAGCATGGGTACTTACAATGTCAGCATGTTGTCTGCCCAGCTTCCTAAAGGCGTTTCCTTACAGCTTTACCTGAGAAAACAGCAAGAAGAAAAACTGTTCAGCCAGCCAGGAAGGCTCAGCAGGGCATCTATTGTACCCTTGCGTTGCCCAGTGGTTACACTCACAGCCTACCTCCACCACACTAAAGAAGCCTGCAAAGAGACGTCCCAAAACTGACAGCCATTTCCCCAATGGTGAGGAAGTTGGACCAATCTGTCAAATGACTGATATGCATCTATTAAACTGTCTTTTGTAACTCCCAGTAAGATAGACTAACAAGATAACACTTTGAATAATGCATCTCAGGATAGGAAAATTATGAAACACAGATGCCTCACTGTCTTACAATCATATGTCATTCTTCTGTCCTACTTTATCTCCCTTTGACAAGTTGACTGGTAGTGGTAGGATAGTTACATGGGTTCTTTGTTTCCTCATCTGCGTTTTCTCAGCCTGAGACTGAACATTAACATGGGTTTCAATCAATTTTGTAAGTTAATGAATCCGTTTACCCCTATAGCAGGTTGTAAGAGGCCATACTTTTTACGTTAT
>NW_010124986.1:0-3595 GCF_000699245.1 Pterocles gutturalis
CTCGCCCGTCAGAAGAAACGGGATTACTGAAAAGCTAGAGGATTGCCTGAAATCTCCACAAGAAATACAAATCGGTCTCTTGCTGAAAGATCTCTGCGTTTGCTAAACGATCCGGCATCTCAAATACGGTGCGGCTGAGCTCCTGGGAAAAAGGTTTTAAAGTGTCCCGACAAAGCACGCGGGGAGTCAAAAACTGCACTTCTTCCCTCTGTGAGATGATGTTCAAGTAGGAGCAACAGTGCACAGAAAATAGCAGAAACAATAATAAATACCATCTTTTGGATTATCAGAATTCAGAGTAGGAGTTTGTCGTTAGCTGTATGGATCTGTTCCCGTTAAAGAAGCCCTGGCACCAGCGCCGTGCTTACTTAACCTCTTGCAGCACGTAAACCCGACACTTCTTGTTTCTAGTTGGGGAAACAAAAAATAATCAGCTACTAAGCTTTTAAAAATTAGTTTGCTACCAAAGTCAGTCTATCATAGTGCTTGTCCTTTGGCCAAAAAGTAGACAGACAATGCACAGGGTTAACATGTAACTACCTGGGCCATCTCAGTCTGCCAAAAAGGGCAATGAATGGTCTGATGAAAATGAGTTCTCAGGCCTCAGTCTGAATAAAAAAAAAAAGTTTTGATTAGGACTTATCTCAGGCTTTGGACCGTAAATTGTACAACCTTATCTTAATACCGTGTTGGTCTCATTTCCTGAAAAAATGAAACAGCATCTGGTGTCAGAGAATGGCAACAGTTATGCTTAAATGAGTACTAAACTACACTAACTATAATCCTTCATCAAACAAGAACACAAATTTCTTATTTAACTTATGTGGTTTATGCTATGTCTGTACAATGAAGTTATATTAACTATTTCTGCTATTGCAAAGTGCTTGAGCAGGACTTTTAACTGGTCCACAGGCAGTAAAGGAGGAACTAAGCTTTCAGTACCATTTACAAACAAAACTTAGACAAATGTTCACAAGAAACCCCCAGAGAGCATACTGAGGATTTGGAAAAATGGTCGCAGGGGAAGCTTTTCTGTAAACTAACAGGAAGAGATTGAGGCTTGTTCTCAGAGACCTGTCACTAATGTTTGGGTTTGTTTGGGTTTTTTTGTTTTTTGGGTTTTTTTTTGGGGGGGGGAGGGGGGGTGTCATTTGCAAAGATTTTACCTCCATATAGTGACATAAAAGTTACCAGAAGAGTGTATTTCAGAAGTCTGAAATGAACATTCAGAAATATTAAAACAAAATAAAGAGTATCTTCTCAGTTTATGTTGCAAGCAAGACCAAAGACTAGTGAATTTGAAAAAGGATTACATAGAGTATTTTTACTAGGCACTACTGTAACTCAAACCCACAACAGTCTGTATTTCAAAATGAAGACGAGATAAAAATGAGACTCCTTAAAAAACTGAATATATAAACTTATTTAAAAAAGGCAATATACAAGGCATCATAATTCCATGTTTATTTTTACTCATACTTTCATTATAATTGCATCAGATAACTATAAATATAGCTTTATTACCTCTGAGATTTATTTTGGTCATGTTTTCTAATAATGTCCATAATATTATCTCCTGTTACAAGACTATTCTGTAATTGTTTAAGTCTCTGTTGTTCCCTTCTCTTTTGGTCATGAAGATATGGGGAATTAAGTAGCTGTGGGGGAAGAATGGTGCCTGTTGGTTTTACTCTCTTTACAACATCCCAAAAGAGCTTCTTGCTGTTGTTATTGATAAAAGTAATTGCAGTTCCACTGTGACCCAACCTCCCCGCTCTAAAAAAAAAAACTCATTTTAAGTTATCAGTATTACATGGAAGTCGTTCATATATCCTTCAAGTTTATTTTCTGTTATAAAACAGCAACTAACTTAAGTGACAAGGCCAAATCTCTTTATCTCATTCTCTAGGCACAAAGTTTTAATAAACTTCCTGAATTCAGGATATGCAGATCTGAAGCTTTAGCTTACATTAATCTAAAATTACCACTTGCTTATGGGACATCCCAGAAGTCCAATATTGATACTGAGATATATAATATAGTCTATGAGCAAAGGCTTACAGTAAATCTGGTCCAAACAAAATGTTTTCAAGAAATGCTTACCATAGCAATGCCACATACATGTACCTTGTATCAAGCACAATATGTATAAGCATAACTATAAAAAGTCCTTTACTTCCAATGTTCTAGTAACTTAAAACTATTTCTCCATATTATCCAAAGTGCTTGAATAAATTTGAAAAGAATCTATAAAGACTCTATTTAGGAAGATATGGTGTGTTAATATTGGCATACTTTGATGCTAGGAAAGACCATTTTTATTTGTTTACTACTTGCTTGAAACTTTATCAGAAAGATAATTAAAAAGCAGAGAGGTATCTGCAGCTAGTAACACACAATACTTCAGGAGTTCCTGAGACTGGATGACTTCCAGACTTTGTAACCACTCATTACCGAATAGAAGTCAGCAATTAAATCTCTACTCCAGCCCAAACAAGCCCAGTTCCCTCTGCGTCTCTTCACATCACATGTGCCAGCCACCTGACTTTGGACTCTCTCCAGTTTGTTGGCTTTTCTTGTAGTGATGGTCTCAAAACTGGACACCATAGTACAGTACTGTAGCGTCTTAAGTGCCAAATAAAAGGGTAAGAGTTCTCTTGATCTGCTAGCCAAACTAGGGCCAGGGTGTATATATACATAAACATACAGACACATGCGCAACCCACACACCATCTTTTTTGAAGCAAGAAATCCTCAACAACAAAAAAAAAAAACAAACCAGAAGAGATACTGGAGTAGGAAGAGGGAACAAAAAGAAAGTTCACAACTGGTTTCCTCAATGTATTATATGCATATCCCCACACTGCAGATGAGCTGCAGCAGAAAGAGGGGTATTTGGCCATTCTTCACACAGATAGAAAAAACATGGTAAACTTTCCTTTCTATAGACATAAAATTATACAAGAGAGAAAGAAACAGGAAAAATAATACTGCAAACATAATATAAGAACACTGTTCCAGGTTTTAGTAAGTTATATAGGAGATACAAGAACAGTGTTCTAGATTTTAGTAATTTAAATAAGAGACTTACTATGGAAGAGATATTCAGCACCTTTCTTTCCTTTCCTAGAAAAACAATATTCTGTAGAGGAAAATAATCTTTATGTTTACATTTAGATTTAAATTTCCATAGATGGACGTCATATTTCAGTATACTTTTCAAATAATGCTTTAGCTATTTATTTATTTACCTGATGTACATATTCATCCATACTTGAAGGCATATCAAAATTTACTACAAGTTTGACATTGACAAGGTCAAGCCCTCGTCCAAGGACTCCAGTACTAACTATAACTTCATACTTGTCTTGAAGTAAGCCCTGGCAAGGGAGAAATACACAAAAATTAGTTAATTTTTCCTTATTTATATTTTGAACCTCTCCAAGCATAGGCTAGGGTTAGTTACACAGTGTAAGAACACACCCAGTGCGATTATTCTATTGCAGAAGAAACAATGGCCCTCCTGTATTCTTGATTTAAATATGAATGCAATTCACAGAGCTAATGAGAATCACAGAATCATAGAATCATTAAG
>NW_010124987.1:0-10970 GCF_000699245.1 Pterocles gutturalis
ATTTTTTAAAAATAAAATATATTATTTAGAGTATTAGCTTTTTTTTTTGGACCATGACTGAGCACTGGTCCGAAGCTTTGACAGAACCACACTAAAGCATCAGGATACTATTCCCAGAGGACAGTTCAGAGTCTAGGAGCAGACATATAAACCTCAGACTGCCCGTTTATCCTCTCCCTTCCCTCACCCCTTTTTATTTCCATAACTTCACATGTCTCTACACTGGACAATAAAAGAGGAGGTGAAATCAACTCTCTAACAGCATCCTTCTAACCTTCTTAAGAATTGGTTTGCATTTTTAATATTGCCTCCTGCAGACCCCTCTCTGTTCACCCTCTGGTCACTGATGTGACTGTTCACCGAGTTAACCTGGGGAGGGTGAGACCCCAGGGAACTGCTCTCCGACTCTTCAGCTGTATTTGTCTTCTGCCCAAAAATGTAACCTGCTCTTGGAGTAGAAAGAGGTGTTTTTCTTACCTGTACCCTACACTGAGGCATTCTTAGCAGAAAGATAACATCTCAGGCTGTTCTTGTTTTGCTTTCCCTTTCCCCACCCCGGTGTTTTCCAAATTAGAAATCTATAGTGTGTGATACAAACCAACCTGTCTTCTCTCATGATGCTAAAAAGACACAGAAGTAATGGACAAAGTAAATACTAAATCAAAAGAAAAATCAGAGATCTGCAGATTGCTTCAAGTGCTAAGTGAGACCAGCAGATTTTTCCAAACGTGTAGAATTGGTACACACATAAATAACTGAAGAGTAACACTGGAATTTTATTTCTTTAGCTTTAATAACACTCAATTCAACCAAAGACTGAAAATTCCAGTGCTTAAAGAAATATGTCTGGACACAAACTATCTGTATTGCCACCAGTCTTTTCAGAGAGGAAATCTAAAATCTGACAAAGACACGAATTTCACACACAGAGGTGTTTCATGATGAACATCCTGTTTTGCTATTCTAGCAAAAACAGTATCATCAAATAACTTACTCTGCTTCCAGTCATGGCGATGTGACAGGCAGTCTACATTGTCTGTCCTGGATGATTTCCATGGGTATTTCTTCTTCAAAAAGCTTTTTGTAACCTTTAACAATCCAGAGAGGACACGTGCATTACAACAGCTCTTGCTTCACTTAAGGATAAGACCAAGAGTAGGATTAACCTACTGCATTTTTTCTTTAAAGGCTGCTAAAACCAATCGCGGTTGAATTTTCAGGCCAAAGCCAATCTCTTCTGGCTGGATGTCTCCCAAAGTTTCAAGGATTCTGATAAGCATGGAGAGCTGGAAATAAAAGTTAGTTCCACAGGTTCTGGCCTTCCCATCAGTTCTTGCTCTGACAGCATGGGCTAAATTTACACTCACCACCTATGGTGAGGTACAGAAAACTTGCAAGAGAGCACACCAGTACTCTGGTCCAGTCTGACCCAGTGAAATACAGAATTTCCTCCCTGCAGTGATAGAACAGTGCTTGGATTTAAAGTTAAGAATGGTGCCAGCTCCACAGAATGTAGTTCTGCTTTATGTCAAGAGGCAACAACTTCGTTTAAGGAAGAAAACCTGAAATCAATAAGATGAACCCAGTACTGGCCAAGAGTTTCTCTTTCATGTGCCAGGGAAGTCAGTACAGGTACTAATACCGACTGCAGCCTAGAGGTCTTAACAGTCAGGTACGCTCGAGCTGGAATGAGAAGTGGCAGTTTCAAAGCTGAAGTTCCTGCTGCAGCCAGCGCCTGACACCGTGCAGATTGCATTGCTGATTTAACTTCAGAGATACTGAGAGTAAACCATCACCTGCTCCAACTTCAACTAGTTCTGGCATAATGCATGAGCTCAAGCCACTTTGCTAAGTATCCAGATTAGTGGCCGAGGCTGTTGAAAATTACTGAGACTTGGTAATATTATAATGATAATTGAGTTTTACTTATACAAGTGTGTGTATATATCTGTATGTCTATACAGATATGTTTTTTTTCCTGCTGCACTACGAAGACTAACCTCAAGTCCCATGGGAGATTTTAGTTCAAGATGCCTATTATTTAAATTCATAATGTTGAGAATCAGCAAGGAATTATCTGTGCTGTAGTAAAATATTCACTAAAAAAACCCCATAGCTTAATTGTTACTAAATAATATTAGAAAGAAATCATTAAATGCTAACAGTTACTTGTATATACTTTTTGCAAAGTAATGTTCACCTTAAAGCACAAAAAACACGTGTAAGATATAATACCTTACGAAACTCGTTGAGTACCTTTGATGCAAACCTTCAGTTGACCATTTCCCTTCATCCATTCCCCTCCTCCCTCTTTCAGTGGCTACAAGAACCCTGCTCAGTTGCTTCATGAGGAACCCCTATGCTGGAGTTAATACAAAAGCTAATTTATAAATTCCATACCAATGAATGTGGAGAATTCTAGAGTCAGTCCCCATGGAAAATACCTTTAATAACACCAGAAACGCAAACATTTCTCTTCATTATCTTGGGGTTTTTTTCTTTTCCTGTTTGGATTCCATTCTTCTGTTTCATGGTTCTCCCTCTTCCCTGCCTTTAAAAACTCTCCCCCACACCCACATGCATTATGTATGTACACCTGGCTGGATAAAAACCAACAATAGAAATAAAAAGTCAAACTTAATGACTGTTTTCCCATTGACATGCTCTAACAGGCTCAGCCACAGATGACTCGGGACCACACGTTTCTGTGGTCATCACACTGGCAGCTTAAGCACGAACCGACTGCGAGCCAGCCACGCTGGAGAGTGTTAGGCCAATACTACAGGACCTATCTTAAAAGGTTTCGCTCTTCTTGGAGCTCATCAGCTGTAGGTAACGGCCTAAATGAGCAGCTTTTCCTCTTCAAACCTAGGGAAACAGACTATGTGATTAACCTCAGCTAACAGAGCAGCCTTGTGTTCCCGCACTAACTCTGGCCACCATCTGACAAGCCACCCTTCCGTTCTTCCCTAACTGCTGTTATATGACTTCCTACTGCCTCAGAGACCATTCACTCAAGCTCCATCAGCTGGGTGCCATGTCTGCAATTCCAGGTGCTTCCTCACTGCTCTGTGATTGCTCTCATTTAGTCACTCAATCAGTTAATTAGCTAGAGAGGTTTGGGGTTTGGTTTTTTTCTTTTTGCTTTTAAGTCAAATTTGTTTTATTTTGTATTTCCACCTTTAAGATACACCAAAGGAAATTATAATCTTTATGATTTGATGATCATTTCTAGGCATTGGCTTGCGCTGAAATGCAGCCTCATCAGCAAAACTGATAAACACAGAAATAAAAGCTGATTTATGAATTATTAAAAATGAGCATTTGTTCAGATTCTTGACATTGCATTTTACTAGCAGAAATAATATTTTGTATCACTGATAAGAAGCATTTGCTGTGTGAGGGTACAACTGTGCTTACAAGAAATAACTTGTAATTTAAAAAAATCAGAATACCGGTTTGGGGCATAGGTTGATCTTAAATGTACTCAGTACAGAGTGAAGGAAGTTTAGTAACTTCCTGCCAATTTTCTAATTAGCAGGAACACATCTTTGTGGGTGGTTTAAAGAAAAGCTTTCATCCTTTGTCGGTTCATTCACTTTTTAAAATTTTAATTTCATTGAGATGAAGATAGTGGATAAAAATTCAGGGCATATCTGTACTTGCAGAAAAAGCTATTGCTGTCACACCTGGTTCAGCATTTCCATCATTTGTTTTGGGCTTCTAAACTTGTATGGCTCCAACTGTCATTTGATTTAAATAGTTTTCAATAATTTCCAAATTGTCATAAATGCTTTGTTAACTTTAAAGTATAAATCTAAATTTATTTACGATATAAAGCTGCTTACATTTATTCATCTTAGACAGATTTCAGTAAAAAGATGCTGAAGTATTTTTACTTTTGCTTTACTAGAATTTGAACCAAACGCCCACAACAATTTATTTCATTCCCCCATCTCCCTCTTTTGTCTATCCAAAATTTCTGATGCTGTCTTACTCACTTTGTTCTTCATCCTCTCTTGGTTCATATTCTGATCTCCTTTATCAGCAGTCAAACATTCCTATATGTAATCGATTAAAAGTATTCCTTTATTCCCCTATGCCTCTTTCTAGGAAAAAGAAAGTGATCCAGAAGTTATTTCAGGGGGACACATCTAACACACTTAGACCAAAACCCAGAAGACAAAAGACACTTGCATAAGTACAAAAGGCACAGACTGGCAACATCTTCTTTTAAAGCATATTTTAACTGTTTCTGATAATTCTCCTAGTTTAACTTAAAATTTCAAACTGTTACCATCACTGTATGGGATAAGTAATTGAAGCGTAAGCAATTGTGCACAAAAGTATTAAAAAAGACTTTAAAATGTTCCTTCTCTATCTTCAGCAACAGGAGTAACAGAGCATCTTTCAGAAAAAAATGCGTCTTCTGGTAGCACAGTTTCCTAAAAACTTCAAAGGTCTCGATCTCTCTCAGATTTTTAAGATACAGCTTTCTTACAAGTATCAGACTCAAATGCTTGCATAAGGTCTTTACAAGTCAGAACTGACTTCGGTCAAGAAGGGCATAAGTGAAAAACCCACTAGCCTAAGAGCAAAAGAACGGATTATAACTTTGCAGAAAAATTCTATACAAGTTAATGGTTCATTTTAAAAAACCAAAAAAAACAACCCACACACAGTGGATCGAAAGCTACTCTCGAAGATTTTGCAAACCCATGCACATCTTATACAGTAATCCTTCCTGAAAACAAATGGGCAATTGAGTAGTTTAGGAAAAAAAATTAGTACTAAGAACTAAACATTTCCCTACTCCATGCCTTGCCACTTCTGTTTAAGCAGTAAGATTTTCTCCCAGGCATAAAATGCCATCTGTTTGGTTTGTACAGGACATTGCGTGCGGCAGCACATCCTCAGCCAGTCCCTACTGCTTTAATTTACCGTTACAGAAAAAAAAAACCATAGCATTGGTCTAAGCCCCAGTATGAGACCAGCAATCTTATCTTCCCGCCCAGTAAGACATTTATAAAGGTTATCCTAGATACAAGGAAAACAAAGATGGAATAGGTAACAATACTGAATCATGGGTTTCTTTCAAACCTTCACAACTTTCAACACTGTTTCAAAAAGAAGCTCCACATTACCTCAAGACAATATAGGAAAAAAAAAAAAATAAATCCAGGTAGAGTTCCAAACCATCCGAATGGTAACACAACAGGATTTCACTTAATTCGTGTAACTATTTGCTCAACGCCCGCAACAGACAGAAATCCCTGCCCTAAAGAACGCACACGTCCGGGGCAAGACTGTAGCTGGGGTGACAGTAGGCACTGTGTTAGTAGCCTCCTTCTCATGAAGTTTAACTCACAAGAGCAAAGAAAGCTTTAAAGGAATACTATAAGGTAATATTTTAGGTACACAGCAACATATATTCATTTTTAGTAAACGGGGAACTGGAAAACTGGAAGCTACTAAGGACAACACTGCGTGTTTAAACGCGTGTTGCACAGTCAGATCTGTTCCCAGCAAACTAAAGAGAAGTCAGGACACAAAGTGCCTAGAACACAAATGTTTTTCTGAAATAACCAGAGAGCCATCGCAAACCCCGATTTTTCTTTATTGCCCAAAAGCCTGAGGAACAGAAATGTGTTTTTACAACCTGCCCTGTAGATTCTGAGGCTGAAGTTACAAGTAATGCCTATACAGAAGATTTACCTGTAAACAAGAGCAAATTTAGCAGCTAAAATTGTTTCCTTAAAATAAAGCCGTGTTAGTGTTCAATAAGATAAACTAAATATTACACCATGGTTTTCAAGCAATAAGAAGTTGGAAATATCCTAATTAATAGCTTACTCTGAGGAAGGGAAGACTCATCTTCTTTATCACCCTGGAGGGGATTTCTGCGCAATCTGTGTTGCCTGGCTTTCCCCGTGGGAATCTTTACAAAAACCTTTCTAGCCATTTTCTTCTGCAGGTTCCCTGAACTGCTTATTAGAGCACAAGAGAGAATTCTAAAATTGCCTCTTCACCAAAATGAAATATTTATTAGGAAATGTTTTGAGCTACATTTCTGCTCTTTTCTCTATTAACCTAGATGAACAGATCGAGCAGGAACAGAGTCATGTTCACCAGCACGATAATTTACATGAACACGGACAGAATGCAAACTGATCCTGCTCTCAGGCTCCAGATGACAGCATGGAGCATAAACACCACTCTCCTCCCCATCCATCCCCATCAGCAGCAATACCACTACCTGTCATCAGCTCTAGCTCTCTATCGCTTGCTACCATCTTCTCCAATCAAGACAGTAATCCAGGCAGGCCCTTCCCTTCCTCCCTCGCTTCAGACGTAATCAGCTTCGACTAAAAGTTTCAGCTCATCAGAAAAAGTCCACACAAACTGCTCCTTTGCACACCTGCGGAGATGGTAAATTCCAGTCAAAGGGGTAGTGACAAACACCCGGAAACATGAACAACTTTCACTATCACAACTGAATCAGGAAAAAGCTTACTCAATTTTACTTCTTTACATAATGAGAATTTTATCTGTTACATTTACTTAAAACGTAAAATCATCCTCACCAACTTCATAAGGCTACGAAGTTATCTTTTCTTTAAAAGCACTAAACATTACTACAAGGATATAAGAGCACAGAATAAGGAATTTACACTAATCTAAACTTAGTGTATCTGCCACTCACCACAGTCAATGGGAAAGTGAATACATACTAGTCTCAGGCAACCTTAACTTTGTCTGAGCTGCCAGAAACACACAATACCTTCTTCAAAAATCTGGCTGTACCCAAACTAGTTGTCAAAACCACCGATACCTCCCTGCTACCTCAGTATTTCCTTTGATGGGATCATTCTATTAAAAAAATAAATAAATTAATGACTCACAATAATTAAAAGATAAGATCCCCTAAGCACAGCAAAAAAAAAAGAATATAAATAAACAAACTCAAGGACTACTGCTGTGCATTGTGCACTGCACTCTGCTTGTCCCCAGAGCACCTCTCTCCCTGGTCTCACCCTGCTGGCACAGCGGGGCGGCTCCATCAGCCGCTCCTGCTTACGCCTCTCAAGACTCACAGCTTGCTCATAACGCAAGGTACTACAGAAACCCAAACCGTGTTGTGACTCCAACCACGGCAAGAAGCATTTTAATGTGTGCACTTCACAGCACACCTACTCCCCGATAATTCGCTGTCTGCTCTGCTATACAACCCGCAGGATCACAATCATACCACAAGTTACTACCACCCAGGCAAATCTTCTTCACGTTTACTGTCGCCGTCAGTTTCTTCTCATCATCTATTCAGCTGTAATAAAGCCCTGACCTACAAGCATTAACACAGAACACATGTTAGTGCAACTGGAAACTTCATCCCTTCCCTGCCTCCCACCGAACTTCTCTTTGCAGACTATATTCAACAAAATCCCTTGTAGAATATTCCGCTCTTAACGTGGTCTTCTAGATCAGTTCCCATGTACACGTCTGTCACACCTGCAGAACTCTGTCAGCTTCTTTTCTATCACCTGTGATTCAACATTCCAAATATACAACCAACTGTGGACACAAATCAAGTGTTTTCTTTCGTTAAGAAAAAAAAACAAAATAAGCCAATTGTAAAACTTTAATTGATCGTGCTTGCCATTGTCTTCTGTAAAACTAAGAGCTTTTATCCCTCGGCTTTCTCACTTTTTCCTGTTTAAAAAAAAAAAAATTAAACTAGGGACCACACTCCCTCGCTGTTTGCTGTATGGCAAAACATCCTTTTCATTCCTCCACCTCTTAAATGAAGTAAAAAGCTGCACCTGAAAGCAGGCAGACTGATAAAGACTAAGAAATAGCTCACACCTGCAGTCCGTAACTAATTACAGCAGAGTTATTACGATTTTAAGTGTCTTGCAACTAAAGTATGCATTTTATACATTCAATCTTTTAAAAAATTTAGATACGAATTGGTACCCGCTGTCATAATTCCATTAACTTTCAGAGATACACAACTGGCCAGATAAAATCCCACAACAGATATCACATTATAAGATCTCCTACCATTTCTTCCAGATTTAGGTTGCCTAAAAATCTTCACAGGTGTTGAGTATTTTTATAAACCTGTATTACTTAAGCACAGCTGAGAAGTTAAAATGCTTTCATTCCTTCTAGTAGCCCTTGAAAGCCCACAGGACTGGAAAAGACCCAGGAAACTATTTAAGTTTAGCCACAGTTTGTCAGTAGAAACCTGTTTAAACACTAAACCAAACATACTCATGATTTCTTCTCCCCGGTACTCAAAAAATAAAGTCATATTAACTTAATGAATTCAAATCCTCATCACCAGGTGACAGAACCCTGAAACCACAGGCTGTGCTGTGAGTGGAATGTGAAAACCAGCCCTTCACACCTGCTGGAAATTGTCCTCATTCCTCTCAGGTGGTGTCTGTCCCATCAACACTACAGACTACCACATCTGAGCTAAGAGAATTATTTACCTTGCCTTTTAAAAAGAAGTTCTAGGGAATTATTTGTGGAGTGCCTTATTTCAAGACATCATTTAGGTTCTAGAAAAGCTTGTAACAGAGCAGCCAGACGAAGCCAGACTCTCTGAAGTACGCAGACGAGTATGTGCCATGCACACACTACTTCCCAAGTCATTGGTTTAAACTTCAAGACTTGATTTTCTCCCTCTTCAAGAACTGTCAGCTTCCACAACATACAACAGACAACGTATTACTACCAGGCTACAAAGGACTGTAAGCTGTCACTCCTGATGCCACCCTGTGGTACTGAGCATTCAGTATCATTAAAACCATGCCTCTTCATCAACCCTTTATGGGACTGCAAAAGCCCTTCTGCTTGCATTACGGCTTCTTCCTAAGTTTTCTAAACCATCCATGACTTCACTTCTTAAAATTTGTATGAGCTGCAACACAGAGGAATTCCGAGACAAGAAGCAGCCTGCTGCAAACAACCAGGGAGCTGGAGACAATACTGCACAGCCTGCCAGCAGTCTAAACGCGGTCTGTACTCATCACAACAACAACAACCTTCATGAACACGGGGGCTGTGTCACAAGGAGGGCTACTGCATGTGCCCTCTCAAGTGGGAGATCATGGAACACATAGGCAGCAAACTCTGGCATCCCAAACACCAGAGCCGGGAGCTCCCTTCTTGGTACTGAACAAGAGGGATACATCATCAAACAGCTACAAAATGAAGACAAGAATCCTGTGTACAATAAGAACCAGAAACCCAAACAGGATTTAAACGGGACAATGCGGTCAAGGCAATGACCTAAGCCAGCTACCTCTGGAGTAGCATCCTGGGTGGATGAAAGCAGAGCAAGAATTTAAGGGTCAGAGAAATGATGCTGCTGCTAACATGACAGAAATTGATTAGTCTGGAAAAGAACTTCAGAAAAGACAGTAACATAGGCCACAGGCAGCCTTCGCAAAAATGTCCATGCCCTGGTGAGAGAAGCTACTGCTCAATCTGCCCTACACTGTCCACAGTGATCAATTCTCCTCTTTCCTGCTTCCCTAAAAATGAAGCCTTCAGCAAGTAGCATGTTGGCTGTTTTACCTAAATTCCCCATTAATCCAAAATATCCTCTAGCGAAGAAGAAACACAAAAAGCAAGAGTCTTAAACCAAGGCTTTTGGGTTACCTTCTTTCCTCCAAGAGTACTTTATGCTATCATAGTGTCATATACACTTATCAGGGAAAAGAAAAAAAAGGGGGAGAAAGTGGAATTAAAACAAAAGAACCCCCCCAACTCTTCAGTCCAGCTTTTCAAACCTGGAACTGAGACTTCTGACTTTTTGAACCCCCTGGTTTAGGCACAAGGAACATTTTGGTACTGGGCAGCTGCACCAGACAGAGCATCAGACTACACAGACAGCTTTACGAACCGGAGTAAGAAAAGAAAACCGAAAGTACAAAGCATTTTTAAAGGGCAGTGTCATGGTTTGAGAGAGCGAGGAGCTGCGTGGTGCTTAGTTACCACGTGGCTTTAAACCACGAGAGGCAGCAATGCACAACTACTGACCAAATTCTAACTGGAATAACTCTGGTTTTATTAGACATGCATTTTCAGGCAGCATGGAAACAATTTTCAAAGTATCTCTGGGCTATCCAGCCCATTCTCAGTGGCTCACCAATCCCCTCAGAAAGAAGAAAGTGCCACACTGGTTCTCTGCATACCCCTAAGGGTCTGCATACCCTAGGCCTCCAGAAGAATATCCATCAGCCTCATCCTGCCCAGCTAAGGGATCTGTTGCACAATAATGCAGTTGTGTGGGTTTTCTTAAATACAGGATTGCATTTCACACA
Organism: Pterocles gutturalis; assembly: GCF_000699245.1. NCBI lineage: Eukaryota > Metazoa > Chordata > Aves > Pterocliformes > Pteroclidae > Pterocles > Pterocles gutturalis. The sequence goes on from NW_010124987.1 coordinate 10,338, forward strand.
GGAATATTTGTACATGTCCAATACCTCACATAAAATGCAGAAATCACTACTTCATACCAGAGGTTTGACATAAATGAAAAGTTTCAGTATAAGTTCTGTGAGTGTGACAAAAAGGCAACTGAAATCAGCTACATAACACGAGTTTCTAAGTTCAATACCACAGGTAGCCAAAGCAGACCACATTACCTGAATTACACAGTGAAGTCTCTCAGGCCAACTTCTACTTTCCTGAGCTCAGTTCGTTCTTCAAACATTTAAAGACAATCTAAAAACGTGGGGGAGAAAAAACAAGTTCTTGTCCAAGAAAGTAATGGTTTTCCACAGAAAAATAACATCTCCCCATTTTGCAGTTACAACTACCATCATGCTACTTTTGCCCTGATTGTGTCTCCTGCTAATCACAATGAAGCCTGCAGATTCTGTGTCTATGCGAGCATCTGTCTGCCAGGCAACACAATAAGACACAACCAAAATCACTGAGGCGCCAGGACTGTTCCCGCTGCCAGCCAACAGCCTCCACAGAGAGAGCAGCGAGGACAGAGCACAGGGCAGGTAACCCCCCCAGCCTCTCCCCAAGGTAACCGGGGCCCGTTTAGAATCCCAGGATGGTCTGGATGGGAAGGGACCTTAAAG
>NW_010124988.1:0-1672 GCF_000699245.1 Pterocles gutturalis
CCCCACTGGTGCAAGCCCAGTTACAGCCTTAGTGTTGATTTACTGGTGTCAGCTTGCATCACTGTGAATTTTGGTTTGTCCGCTGGTGCTTTGGGCATCTACTACTGAGTCACAAAGGAGAACCATTTCCCTAGCTAAACCTTCTCAGTTTCAGTGTTTAGGCCATTTCAATAATGGTGCAATAAATACTGACACTGTTGTGTGAACTGTCACGTTTTGGGCATTAGAGAAACTGGAGAAAACATTCTGTAAATTATTTTTTCTATTTTCTTCCCTCTCAACTGAAGTATTAGTAATTTCTGGTAACCTTTAGCAAATACTTACTCAGCATCTCTTGGCTGTTTATTTGTAGGGTTGTAAATGCCTACATTTCCATTTGCAGTGTTTCAGCACTCTCTCTCTCTACCTCATCTTTGGAAAATCTGCTAAGGCAACTTTGAAATATGTCCTTCAAAATATATTTGAAATGTCTTTTACTTTCATTTCTACCTTAATTCTCTTTTCTGTGTCCTTTCCATCCTTTTAAAAAATAATAATTTCCCTACTCTTCCAGCTTGCTGATTGATTTGTTTTTCTTCAGAAACGGTCTCAGGATTGTATAATGAAGCTCAGATGAATTTGTTTCAAACCCTTCCATCATTCTCACTTCCCTTTGGAATCTTATGACTGTTGTATTCACTTCTAAAACATCTGAATCTAAGATGGAAGAAGGTTTTCAGGCAGTAATTAATCTAAATATGTCCTGCCCCATAATTTCTGTGTTCGAGCTTGTCTCTGCCTCATACAGTTTACACAAGGGACAACTGGGTAATATATCTGGAAGAAGAAGACAGATTTTTTTCTTCACAAAAATTTAATATTGTACTCAGTACCTTCTGTACTTTCTGTAATACCTAAATTAACTTTTAATTTAAATTAGACAGAAGCCAGTGAAATCTAGGAGTAAACTCCCTGCACTTTCTGAAACTATGACAATGCAAGTTACTTCTTACTACTGTTGAGGCAATAAAAGTAATGATGGATTATCTTGCAGTGTTTTGCAGATACACAGCATGCATAAAGTATTATAGCTACTGTTTTTGCTGTTGTTTTGAATACAGATAACAAGTTGTCACTCTTCTTAGCATCCCTCCTTACTTTAAAAGTATTTGTGGAAGACTATAAGCATTCTGAAATGCACATGGGAGAAGTTCACCCTCCTCCCAGTTTTTGACTAGGAATCTATAGATCAAGGAAAAATGCTGTTTTGAAAGGTAGTAGGAAAGAAAAAGCACAAAGGCATAAAATTAAGTTTTTAGTGATAAACTTTTTTCTATGTCTTCTAATTTCAGAAATAGCTCTGGAAGTCTGAAGACTTTCTTTTCAGTCAGTGGTTCAGCATCCTCCCAACAACGAGTGTAAGTGACGTGGTTTCCTAGGAGAGATTTTCGTTGTTCAGAAGAGGCTCTTCAGCAGCCACCAAGCCTGAGCTGGTACCTTTCTGCCAAAGCTGAAAACCTGGTGCAGCTCCCAGTGGAAAGAAAAGGAAAGGGACAGGATAAAGTTGTCAGACCAATCATAGGATTTGCAAATAAAGACCCTTAAAGTGATGTAGCTTATTAGGCAGGCAGTAGAGAATATGAAGAGCATCCTTATTTAGTTACTTTGATACTATCTTTTGCTGAGCAGGAAT
>NW_010124988.1:1703-5697 GCF_000699245.1 Pterocles gutturalis
TATGTATTTCATCAAGGTCTTCATCATGCATCCACGGGGAGCCTTGCAGTATTTTAATCTGAAGGCAGTTTGCCTGGTCCTTGCCTATTATTAATGCTCTGGTTTATCAGAAGTGTCAGAGTTTATCATCTGTTTTTCCCAGCCGTTCAGGAGCTTAGAAGAGAGCAGAATGATTACCTCATATCCCATAATGCTTCCTCATTTTAGGAAAACAGAAACATCTTTGATGTTCGTCGTTCAGATGTGATCTCTGCATGAGTTGGGGTGGATCTGGATGTCAGTGGTTTTGTAGGTGCTCTTCCTTTGCTCAGACAGAAAGACACAGTATACTGAATGCAAGAGGCGGAGCTTCAGGTCTTCACCATACAGGTCTTCATAGTCATTCCCTTGCCCAACAGCTGCCCACGTATGTTAGGTATAAACGATGACATCCCTGAGCTCTATGGGTTGCCCCCAAATTCCTTCATGCTTAGGTGATACGAATCCTTATCAGCTTGTTTCCCTTTGAGATTACTTGGGAAGGGAAGAGCAGGATCAGCTAAATGAAACCGGGTCTTCTCCTTCCAGCAGTTCAGTCAGCTCAGTAGACAGTGATGTAGGCTGCTGCCAGCTCTGATGGTGTTCACCATGACAAGTTCAAGTTTACCTGAAACCTGCAAAGTAGGTTGTTCAAAGCAGTTTCCTCTCACTAAAGAGTACACTGTCTTCCAGAATGTCCAACTGATGTACATCACAAGTTGACATCTGTTTTTTTTTTTTTTTCCTTTTCCCCAAAATACCCTGGTCTGCATCTGGTTTCTATCCTTTCCCCAAGAAAAAGTCACAGAGGAATCTTCCTGATAATTTGGGAACACACACAGCAATCCATCTGTCAGCCACTCTGACCAACAACACTGAACAGAAAGAACAGCATGAAGTAGAAGAAGCATAGCCAAAATAAGTGTTAGTCTAAAGGGCATGAGTGGTACATCCCCATAGAAACATTTTTACATCACTTACCATCTGAAGCAAAGTGTTTTTTCTAAAAGCCAGCTGTTATTTTGCAAAACAGAGTGGTCATGATGTGAATTCCCATGCCCATTTTAGGTCTGCCCAGTGGCCAAAATAGGGTGGTACGCAAGGCATTCTACACTGGCCTCTTTTTTGTGTATTTTGTAGTAAATAGGATGAAGAGGTTCCAAAGGCGGATACCCAGATGAGCCAAGTCTGAAAAATATTCAGCAGAATATCAGTAGCCATGGAAATGGACTAGAGGGAAGCTTGCAAGTCTTGTGGAAAAGCATTCAGAGAACAGACTAGCAGGCAGGAGGTGTGCGGTCTTTCAAAGGACTAACAAAAGCCTATCCCAGCTTTTGTGTTTTGCACATTGTTATTGTGCAGTAAGAAAACACACTGGGAAATGTCCAAATACAGCATCCAAAGATGTTTTGTGTGAACTGGGACATATGCTGAGATTGCTAATGCCTAGAGACATCACAGAAGGTGATAACCCATAGGAAAATGTGTGACAGTTGTACCCTATGGGTTATCAGCTTCTGTCTAGGGAGCTTACTGGAGAATACACAAAAGGGAAAATGTCGCTTGGGCCTTTTGGATTCAGGCAGATGGATCCTGCAGGGACTTTTTTTGTCACCAATATGCAGTGGCGTGCTGTGACGTGCTCTTTGGTCTTGACACCCTATTGGAATAAAAGACCATATGTGACAGAGCCTGTTTTGAAGGGACTTCACTTTGAGTGAAAATATTGCAGTGAGATGGGGTGGTGGGAGAGACAGAGTCTGGAACAACCACTACTCTGAAAGACACATGCACTGGAAAAGAGAAAGCAGCCAGCAGCCAATTTAAGTCATTGACTCCTGGAGCTTTGCCGGTGGAAGGATGCTGGACAGCAGGGTATCTTTCCTTAGTTGCACAATATTGATAAACTGTCAAAGTCAGTTCCCAGCAGAGTCTACAGCACAGTGCTGATAACAATTTGATATGAACAGATCTGCTACAGTCAGGGAATCCCCAGGACATCTAGGAACTCAAATGTAGGGACTCCATCTGTGAATTTCAGAACACAGATAAAAATGTGGCGAATAAATGGTAACAGCTTTATGACTGTAAACAATCTGTTTGTTTGTTTTGTCGTAGCAGGTAGCTATGGCTGTGATCCAATGCGACACCAGTCAATCAACACTAAGGCAAGTCCATAGCTTCCAAGCCTTCCATTTTTTAATTTAAAATTTTGCTCCTAACCTGGGTCAGATTCTGCAAAGCAACATCGTGACAGAAGAGTTCTTCTGGAGCAGTGTCATGCAGGGAACAAGGGAGGAAGCTGGGGTAGCTCCAAAGATGATGCAAAGCTCTGGGGAACCAGGTTTTATCAACTCTGCCGGGCATGAAACTGCTGTGTTTCTTACACTTGCTCTTGGCTACATTGGAGGAGGAAATCTCATGTTGTTTCCTGGCTCAGAAGTGACAATACCTTCCTCTGGTTAGAAAAACAAGATTGCACAGTTTTCGGAGAAAAATGTGAGAGCTTCTGAGGACACACAACAAGCCCTGTTTTTCTCCCAGATGCAAAAGCAAATGATATTTGACCCTTAACATCAATATGGCTGTACACAGAAAAGGGTCAAATATGTTGGAGATCCTGCATTTCCCTTTTTCAGTGAAAAATGTAGATATCATGTCATCTGCCCATTAATGTTGAACCAGACTGTGCCCTCCTGCCCTGAAGGGATGGGCCTGGTCCCCATTGCTTTTCAGAGGCATGTGCTCTCCTTGTGAAAACTGAATGTGCTGCAGGGATGGTGTGTGCTCTGAACCCCTCAGAGCCCTTTGTGAAGAAAGGGCTGCAGTTAACTTGGGTTTGGATTAATTGAAGGTTTCAATGCAGCCATTGCTCTCCCAGGCTGGCTGCATTCAGTCCATGGGGATTTTGGAGAAGTTGTGAAGGGGAAGAACTTTTCATGAATTGGCCAAAAGATTTCCAGGTCCTCTCTGGAAATATTTGGGCTCCTTTGACGACAGAAATAGCATGTCCTTTTCCTCCTTGGTGGCTCTGTTTGTACAGACAGCTCACCCAAGAAGTAGTTATTTACACTGCATTGCTGCACAATTTACAACTCACACCCAGGATTAGCTCTGCCAGTGGTCACACTCTGCACTTGTTTGAAACCTGAGAGAGGTCAGATTTGGCCTGCGACTTTTCCACTGTGTGGGAGAAATGTCAAAGGGTGTCTTTCAGAGTGGAGTTAACTGGTTTAGAGCTCTTGGCACTGAGCAACATGTGACTGGAAAGATAATGGCCAAGGGAGATGCTGCAAAGGAAGGACATAAACGGAGAGCCAGTGTGAGGCCAGACCCTGCTGGTAGAGACAGGGGGATCTACATGTGGAGCCTACATGTAGAGGCTACAGACACATAGTCTCCATTGACTGAGGTTAGAGGTGGGTAGTCATTTTTTTCCTGAGCAGAAGGGGTGGGAAAGTGGGAGGAAAAGACAGTGAATATATGGTCAGTGACACTGGATGGATGTGGAATCCGAGATGAGCTTTTATTGTATACAGTTTATTATTTTTCTTAACATTTGCCAACTTTTCTCCTAGCTACTTCCTTTTATTTCTCAATTCTCCTTCCTGCTTTACGTATGTGTGTGTGTGAGAGAGAGTTAGATGTGTGTTAAGCTACATGCATGAACTGTAGACAGCTTAAACGGAATGAGAAAAATCCCACTCATGTATGTATGGCTTAAATTTAAAAAAAGGATCTAAAGTCCTTAATTGATAACTTGCACTATCAAAGACCCTATTCAGTTGTGTAACTAAGTGTTCCTTTTATCCACGTATAACTTTCTTTAGGTACTGGCTTGTCTACTTCTGACTGGATCTATCTATGTCAGGTCCACACAAAGCAGTAGGTCCCTCGAGTGATGTCCCTTTCTTCTCCACTTAACTCCACAGCTCGGGGGTTACAAGACGCACTGGGGGGGGGGGGGGGGCTCCCC
>NW_010124988.1:5728-9466 GCF_000699245.1 Pterocles gutturalis
ATCTGCCTGAGGCATCTTGAGCCTTCTCTCTGCTCCCTGTGCACCAGCTCCATGCCAAATGTCAAGCAGAGGGGTGGTGGGACACCACAGAGACATTGGGGCTTGCACAGCCCTGAGAAGACTGTGAGGAGGGGACAGGCTCCTTGGGTATTTCTGGGGAGGCTGGATCCTTGGTGTGTCCTTCCTTCTTCCTCAGGACAAAAAGTACTAAAAAACTTACAGGAAAAGGGAGTGAAACTCAGATTTCACCTTGTCAAGTGCAAGCCAAACCAGCAAATTTCTGCTCCCTGGTGGAAATCGGAATAATTCCAAAGTGGTTCATAATTTAATTAAAATAAGTGAGTAAACCCACAAATTCCTGGGTTTAACAAGGACACTTACCTTATCCTCTGGGTTTAATGTGGGAAGAGCAGGCATAGTCAAACATGGATGTGAATAGGATGCGAATCCTGAATTGTGAAAATTGCAGGTGATGACAGCTGTCCTCCGAAAACTTGAACAGATTATGGCCTGAATCATATTTGAAATGGGAGGGGAAGTCCACATCAGTGCTGGGATAAGTAGGAAACATCGGGCTTGTTTCCCCAGACTTTTGTGATCCTGCAGATTCTCAGAAGACTTCTATGACATTTGTTGTTCAGATCACAAATTCAATGTTTTTTCCTCCTTTAAAGATAACTAAGGTAACCCTGGCATTCACAGAGAAAAGCAGTATTTTGTTCAGCCAGTGTCTTTTCCTTGCTGTCAAACATTATGAAAATAGATATGGATTTACTTTTTGGGGGACAATGCCACAAGTCTGTCCCGAGCTTCCAATGCAATTAAAAAGAAAACATCGAGAAAAAAGCATGGACGGGAAAGCCGTGATCACCCTCTCTTATGATGGTGATTAGAAGTAGCTGTTGGCAATCCTAGAGAGATGAGCATTTTTTTCCTGGTCTACAGTCAGATTTCTTTGATGAGAATTGCTGAAAATTTGACACTCTGACGACTCACAACAACATTCAAGTACATCTGATGTTTGTGGACTGTTTAGCAGTGCCTGTGGTGAGACTGGCACCATGTAATATGGTAAATCTGAAGTTATATAAAACTAATAGACATTAAGCCCTCCAGCATAACACAAGCATTCAGTTTCGTGAAGGAATTCTGTAATTTCTGGATGAACTGCAGCAAATAGTTCAGAACAGTAAGTACAAAAATTGCTATATAATATTTATGTCTAATTTTATATATTCCTGGGACTGCGTTTTTTAAAAAAAACAAAACAGCAAAAGAGCCTTTTTCCTTTTGTGGAGAAGTTTTCAGGACTAATGGATTCTCCAGGTTAAATCCTTTCAGTAACTGTATTTTTTTTTTACATTATTTCTTCATGCATTGCCAATTTCCATAATCCTATTTTCTTCAGTAGGCAAAAAAACCAAACAACCCCAACAAACAATTGCAATGAATTAAATGAAAGAAATTCAGGTCAATGGTATTTTACATTCTTTGAAAAGACAGTTGTTAATACTGAAGTAATTTAGATTTATCAAAACATATTCAAATAGGCTGGTGCTCATGAAGTTTTAATTCTTTGTGCTGGTTTAAATATCACTCATCTCTTTATGTGTAATAGTCGCAAATGAGATAATGCTATATATTAATGTTTGAACATCCTTTTCAATATTTACATTTGCTTTATTTTACTGACCCTGAAATTTCAGAGGATGCTTGGTACCTCTTATCTCTGTTGTCTGCTGCTTATCTCTACATTTTCTGCTTTGCTGTTACAGATAAGGGAGTCACCCTGAAAAGCCTGTGTATTGAAGACACACTCTTGCACTGAACTTCTAACCTCTGCAAACCACCAGGAAAATAATTACCAGCTATGAATAAATAAAATGCTGAAATCTGTACTGGAATTTTTCTGAGACAGGTGGCTGCAGTTAGGATCCTAGCTGCATATTTAAATACTCAAATAACTCATGCAGATTTCAGAAACAGGTATGGGCACCCACTGACATTACCAGCCGAAGCTCCTGAAAGCAACAGGGGCACTTCTCTGGGGTATGTCTATATGAAACGGGACATTATCCAGTTGTATCCCAGAAGACTGTACAACTGCAGTGCAAGGACACATCTGCCTGCCTCCTTCCTGTTGGCTTTTTGGTGCTCCCTGTAGTTGTTCTTTGGCAGCAGGTACAGAGTCAGCATCCTGCTCACACCTATTATCTTTGTGTAAGTGCTTCAGAAATGGTGACTTCGAAATAAGTACTGCACTTGCTTGATTTTTAGGAGTATCCTGAAACGATTGTCTCACTCAGATGATGTTAAATGAGATCAGGTTGATCCACAAGAGAAAAGAATTTGACATGGCAAATGGAATAAAACAAAACAACTGATTTCAAAGCAATGAAAATTTATCTTAAACAGAATCTACCTTGTAATTTCTCCTTATTTCCAATGGAAAGACGTAGGTACTCTCCAGGGTGAGCTTATCCTAAGGTTTGTATATGAGATAAGTTGTTGTTAAGTATATCCTAAGATATACTCAACCCATACATACCTTGGGATGAGCTGGCTCATTCTTGTGGAGATGCCTATTTTTCTCCATCAGTTCCAGGGAGCCAAGGGTGACTAACTGAGATTTAGACTCATTTTTAGTTATCAAAGCTAGATGCTAAGTGTTTTAATGTCTGCTTATTTCTTTCTCACTGATAAAAGGCAGACTTGCAATAAAATTCTCTTCTTTGCTGCAACTTCCTTTTTTGCACATTCAGATCAAAAGTGTAGGCACTATATTCCATGCAGTCCTTTTATTAAACTTATTATCAGAACTGATCTCTTATTTTTAAGCATGAAAATATTCCCCTCATAAAAAGTCTTTGGGTGAAACACCAAATGCCATGGAGCTCAGTGATAAGTTTTGTTTACCGTTCTCCTTGAAATGATGATGAAAACTTGGGTAAAAAAACCTTAGAACAGGAAATGCAACAGCAAAATAGCAAATGCTGCAGAATGGGAAATGAATCTGCCTTGAATGTAGTGACAGAAACAGCTTTGAGCAAGGCACAGATGCAATTGTTTTGCACACCATTTCCCATACCACCGCTTCTGTCATGATCCTAGAAATACCCACACCTCTGTGCATAGTGATAGTTCCTTCTTTATTCCCTAGTTTCTGCTCTCCCCTCCTCATTAATTCATGTCATCAAAGTGTTTTGTATACATGCACACACTTGGGCCCCTGACTAGTTATTTGAGTATAGCTTTCATCGTAATTACAGTAGGAAAAACAGCTATAGGAACCCTTCCCGTCACATAGGTGTTGAGAATGTAAAAACAACTTTGTTGTAGGAATTTTGGGTGCATCCTTGCCCTACAGTGTCAAAGCTGGACTGGCAGAGAGGTGACAGGTCAGTGAATTGCTTAATTAACACTGGCACTATACATGTCTAATAACCTAACTCCATGCTTTAGTGCACTCGGGGGCTGTTATACTCTGCTGCTGTAAATACAAAGCAAGTCCATCAAGTTACTGAGTTGTGTTGAGCATCACCACAGGGACAGATAACAGTCATAGGGAGTTTGGATATTAAGGTCAGTGGGAACAGCAAAGAGAATGAAACTGCTTTGGAAAGAAAGGGCTTGACTTTGGAAAGAAAGGGCACTTGCACATGCAGACGGAACAAGTTATGGTTGGAGGCTCCATAAATCACTTTGCCCTTGCATAGAATCATAGAATCATAGAATGGC
>NW_010124989.1:0-962 GCF_000699245.1 Pterocles gutturalis
TGGGAGAAGGCGGCATGCTGAGACCAGAAGCCTGTTCCTGCAGAGAAGCAGGGCTACCTTCTGCTTTCTCTTCATACATTGCTGGCTCACATATCTCCTTACTTGTGTCAGTGGCATCGTTGTGTTGAGCTCTGTGTGGTGGCTGGTGCAGTCCCACGCCTAGACGGATCCTTGCTAAATGTTTACACTAGCCCAAACTCTCATTTCAGATAATTTGATTAGAACTCAAAAAGACCTTGGCAAGTGGAGGATGGGCAGATAAAAACACGCTGAGTGCTGTTCAGTCATGATCAAAGTACTGTACGTAGAAGCAGTCGGTTGTACAAAGGGGCGGTGAGTGGCTGGGCAGCGGTGCGTGGGAAAGGTTTCTGACACAGGGGATCAGAAACCACAGGGGAGTTCATCGTGTCACCCTGAAGCTGCAAAACAAAAAACCCCAGTAAAACCAAACCAAAACCCCAAACAATGAAGAAAAGCCTTGCATAAGGAGATTTGCCAATAGGGAGGATATTGTGTGATATTATCTGTGTCTGTTCGTGCTGTCCATTATGGCTAAGGCCAGGATGTGCTGAAGTGACAGGAGACATGACACCAGTCTCCTGATGGGTAAAGGGCTGCTGCCAAGCAGAGGAGCTTCTGTTCTGTGTGTATCAAATGCTGATCTCATAAGAAATGTCTCCCTACGCTGTGCACCTTGGAGCACACCTCTCTTTTCACATCCAGTCCATAAATATAAAAGTGCACAGGGCCACTTGTATCTCAGGGGTGTCAGCTTCAGCTGGGCCTGTGTTTTAAGAGCTCTGCCTACAGTCACCGAGTGCCCCCTTCCTGCAGCCCAGCTCCCTGTGCTCTGACAAGGCAAAGTCACTCTTGTCGCCACATTCCCTTTCTGGCAGACACTCTGCGCAGGTCCAAAGTTTAAGGTTGGAGTACTTGTCCTCCCTGGGAGCCTGGCTACTGCT
>NW_010124990.1:0-3799 GCF_000699245.1 Pterocles gutturalis
GCCCTCCGTTTGGGTCGCCACAGTCTTTTAGGGACATAGAATTTCAGAACTTTTTCTCTGGAATTACCAGGACTAAGAGAAATAGGAAAATGAGAGCTGAACAAAAGCTTTTAGATAGGAAGTAAAACAAGGCAATTTTGGACATTTGTTTGTTTTAAGCCAAGACAGGGAAATCTCTAAAAAGTGGAGACTTAGGGACACTACTCAAGAAGATGCAAAGTTAGAAGCCAGACTGAACCTGCTGCTGCCTTCCTCGCTTGCTAAAAAGAAAATAAGACTATGATAAGACACAAAAGTCCGTGAAATGAGCAACTACAACACACCTCTTTGAGAACAGCAATAATGTCTCCAGTGCAAAGAGAGGGATATATGACTGCTACAAAGGGAATGTGCAGGAGAAGGTCTACAAAGCCAATACTTCATGTATATACAGTAGAACGCCATAAAAAAGCAGGGTTTTGGAATGTGGTGAAGAGATGCTATGGATATGGATTTGCTTGTGGACAAGACGACTAAGATTACTCATTTATGTTTAAAAAAATTATAATAATATATTCCAAAGGGAAATGGAACAAAAAGAGCAGAAAGCACATTTCTCAAAACTGCAACCACACACCTTAAAATCAGTTGGAGCAGACAGCTGAAACTGAATCTTCCCCACCTGTACTGCCCAGCTACTCATGGGGGTGAAAAAAAAAACAAAAAAAAAAAACCCCACAACATAAACCCCCCATTACATAAAGTTCCTGTACTAAGGAGGAAACAATGTTATTGTTTAAACAAAGTTACTTCCTTCCCTTCCACACACACAACCATTTGTCAAGAAGCCCAGTTGCTGTATGCTGATAAATTCCTCCCCTACATAATTCACCACCTCCTCTTCTCCCCTACTCCTCTCCTCTTCCCTCAAGCACAGGTTTTGCACTAATACTCCTAGCCTTTGTTCATTTACATTGCTTTACACCTCCTTGCCTTTTTAATTTATTACTGAAACAAGTTTTGACCACAGTCTTAGCACTGTATATTAAACAGTCCGCTCTTTTCCACTGTGAAAGCACCATGAATTACTGAATTTCAGCCAGTTCCATCTTAACTCATTTTGTCTCTCTTAAACGTCTGCCTTCTTGAAGTTCAGCAGATGCCTTAGAGGCCTCTTTCAGCATTTCAGTCCTGACACCAGGAGCTTATGAATGCACTCAAAAGTCAGTTTAATCCTATTTAGCTCAATTTCATTGACGTTTTAAAATTACTATCTGGTCTCACTGACAACTCAATATACCTTATTATGAGGAAGTACTTTACTTCCATTCCCAAGAATTTCTGCTATTGCTATTACAGGAAATCACGAACTAGATAAAATCTTATCAGATGCTTTACCCTATATTTAGGTAACAGTTCATCAGTCTCTTGCAATTAGCTTATCTCAGTGACTATCTCTTTCTCTTTTTGTTCTCCCCAAACTTTTACAGTATAAGTCCCTTTTTGTCCTTTTTTCAGGGTTCTTTACCTAAATTTATTCATTCCACTGATCACTGAGAGTTAAGGATTACTGGCTAGCAACTAAACAGGCCCATAGAAGCCTCTGTCCCACATCACAGGAAAATACAGGAACTTTCCTCCTTAACGTTACACAGCTTTTTATATTATAATTTTTGTTATTACAGACAGGCTCAGTTTCCACATGCCAATTAATATTCTAATCCTGAATCTTACACTTGCAGAAAACAACACATCCGCACCAGATTGACATGGCCCACCTTGACATACTACTGTCTTTATTTAGGAGACTGCCTTCCTGTCTAACAGCTGTCACTGGAAAAGCCAACTCAACATTCCTCTTCACTTCAAAGGATTTAATGAAAAATCCAGACTCCAAATCTTTAAGATAAGATTAGTTTCTATAACCATAAAACATGAAAAGAACAAGATAAGTGAGGAGAAGTTATAAAACTCAGTGTCCAGTTACTACCCAAGTAACTGTATTATTAATACAACTCTTTTGCTACCAGAATAATCAAACTTTGCCATCTTCCTCTCTGCCATACAGGCATTTTAGGCAGGGCATTCTTTTAACAGACCACTAGAAAACCAAGTTCTCTTTATCAACGGGGAATTTAAGCATTACGGAGGCAAAGACGTTTTACACAGTTTTTTTTCCAAAATGCTGAGACAGATTAAGGAGCTAATTTTTTCAGAACATTTCTGTCTTTTTACTCAGTTTCACAGCTGAGCTGATTGAAGATGAAATAAACATAGTATTTAGCTCAAAATAGTACAAAGAATGCCATGTGGCAGGGAGTTTAGCCTAGGATATCTGAAAAGCTTTTTCTGAGACACAGTCATACCACCTCTGTCCAACTGCAGATATGGTTTTCACAATCTGAAATATCCAGAGACATGGAGCTTCAATGTTCTTACCTATCTGGAGAGGGTCTTTGACAGCCCTCACCCGGAACAGCTGCTCCCCACGCTGGAACTCATCTGCACTGCCATTCGCCAAACACGAGTACAATCTGCAAGAGATACATATATCATATCAAGAGCAGTCCAAATGTTTTTGAGAAACTTTACATTGTTATCCTCTTGATTTTTTTGTTGACATGGCTTTTGAAAAATCTTGACTATCTTCATCTTTAAGATGAAGTCCAGCTATTTTCTGCCATTTCTGCACTACAATTCAACCATAAAAATCGTTAGTCTAATCCTAAATGGGTTTGTGTGTAGCCACTGGCATTTCTAGGAATTTCAATCGAAGGCTCTGAAATATAAATTCATTCATAGCTTAATTTTAAGTTTTTACATATGGTATAATATCAATCCAAAGTCCAATGTTAGCATGCCACAGTAAAAGCTCCTTGTATTTCTAGATGAGTTACCTGCATCTGTTTTTTTACATCTGTGCTCTTCAGAATAATTAACATGTATAACCAGCTGGCTTGCTCTATTCCCCCACAGATGATCTTACTAATTACATCAGCACTTCTGACACTACCTCCCCCATCTGATACCAGAACGTTAGATGAATGCATCTAAGAACTTTCAGGATGATTCTCTGAAAGAGTGGGATATCGCTACTTTGTAACAAAATTCTGAATGCACAGTTATGTGGGTAGGCCTCAAATAGCATAAAAGATTCACTAAAAATTAATTGGTGAAAGATCTAAAAGCACAGAGTTTTTGACTATGTACTCACACAATTTACGTGGAAACATAAGAAATACAGTCATCTCTCTGACTGTATCCAGTCTGATCACTGATGTACTCAGCAAATTCTGATACTCCTACTTACACCAACAACTGGCTTGCACAGCATACTGAGCTAGCCCTCCTCGGCAATTTCGGAGCCCAGTTAAAGCTCTAACTCAAGCAACAGATTCAAACTGGAAAGAATACTGCATAAGACTAACATAAGGACAAAACTCAGTCGCCGAGATCAGCTGCTTCGGAGCCGACCCAGCTCCGCCAGACCGACTGATCGCGAGGTACAGGGAGGTTTTCGGGAGATTCCTTCGACAGGAAAAACCCGAGGCAGCGGAATATCCCGACTCCCTCCGACAGCTCTCCCGCGAGAGGCTGATGTGGCACAGGAGTTGCCGGGGCAACTGCGGTCACCCCCCTCCCCCAGTCTTTAAATTTTTGCCGGGAGCTAGCTCTCCGCCCACAGCGCATACCCAAGTCAGGGCACCACCTGTGGCTCCTGTAGCTGGACGCTGAAGTTTTGCCGGGGGCAGAAGCTTCAAGAGGCGGCCTCAGGAGCCCAGCGAGAAGGAAGGGCTCCTCTGAGGAAGAGGGAAGAACT
>NW_010124991.1:0-7547 GCF_000699245.1 Pterocles gutturalis
GGCAGGGGGTGGCACTGGATGGGCTTCAATGTCCCTTCCAACCCAAACCTTTCAGTGGTTCTGTGATTTGTGTGGGTGCTGTGTTGTTCTGTGTGTACATGGGCTGTGTCTGTGTGTGCCCCTGCCCACGCCTGCTGGGGAAGAGGTGCTCAGCCCCGCGACTGGTGGGACCCGGGGGCAAGGAGCTGCAGCAGCCTCGCCGCTGTCAGACTGCCACGTTCTGCAGATCCCCAGTATGTTGCTCTCATAAGATTTTTTTTTTCTATGTTTTCCTCAGCTTTCAGCAAAACGACAATACCAGCATTTTGCAGGCTTCCCTTCTGTTATTAATGCTGTAGTTATGATCATTTAGTTTTAGTTGTTGGCCTAGCAATTTGTTGTTCTTACTGTTGCTGGGTAGGTGTAGTCATAGTTATTGAATAAATAAGTAAACTTCTATTTAAAAATATCTTTTTCTCTAGGAATCGCAGAAGAATTTGAAGTACCATTTTACAATTGCATTCCACTATTTTTCTCATCTCTTCAAAGCTAGGATGAAACCACACCAGACAACTTTCAACCCCTGTAAGTATTTTAAAGATAACATTTTGGTTCTGCTTTTGAAAATACTCTTGCACCTCTAAATGCACACGATGTCTAATAAAACGCAGCCTGATAAAGTACCCTGAAGGTTCTCCCTCCCCCAGCTTTCATCTCGTTATTGTGTATTCCTCATTTGCTATTTACTGAGTTTAAACACAATTACTTAGGCGTGCATGTGAGGTATATAGGCATGCAGAAAGTCCATCACTTACACAATTTATTTCTGACGCCACTAAAGTATTATTTATCTATTTGGCGCTAGTAAGAACATTTAAAAATCCAGCTACTTTTTCATTTTCTCCTTTTAAGATGTTATGCATAGGGCTTCATTACATTCTTGAAAGGTTCTTTATTCTCAGGCTTTCCCTGAGAAGAGAGTAGGCACCCACACCAGTGAGGGCCCCACAGCTTTTGTCTTGGACGTGGATGCCCGCATCCTGCCTCTGCTCCACCGGCAGAGCTGAGATTTGGCCGATGGCAGTCTACCAGGACAGCTGAGGATTTAGGAAGAACCAGGTGCTGAAGCATGAAGTATATACAATATTTACAGACTTTCAAGCAGTCAATATATTTTTTTCAAATTTCTGTTTTAGTTTTATGTATCTTCAGTCTTGACTAAGTCACTAAATTTTAGTTGGATCTTGCTGTGTTTCGTGTACAGCTATATATAAAAAAATTGTATACCAGTGATGAGAGAGATCAGGTGCTTAGTGATATTTAAGGTCTGGTTTAGTTTCACTATACAAGAAAAGTAAATATGAGCATTTTAAAGGGAAAAGTAATTTTTTTTTTTCAGTCTCAGTTATCAAAGACATTAAGAATTTAGGTACAAATTTTTGCATATATGGTCGGGAAGCTTTCAACTTATTCTTTAGGCTCTGAAAACTGATCTGTCATATGTGATTTCAACATTAACAAGTTCTGTGCTATAGCGTATATTATTTAAAGCTGCCTAACAGAAGTTTCATTTGATCCTCGTGTCCCTGTGTAGTGATGGTGAGGTGAGGACTACTGCACCACGTCGTAGTGTGCCTGGCTTTTCCTCTCCTAGGAAAGACATCAGAGTTCTCTGATGACTTCCTTCACTGTTAAAATTAATATGTACATTACATAGACATATTTTTATTACAAAAAGTTACAGACGTTGCAATAAATAAAGTACCTTTTCACATTTTTATTAAAGTTTTTTGAGAAGTATTCTGAATTAATGATACTAGCAAAGTTCTACCCTAATTCACTCACGTCACTCAAGTGTAAGTACAAATGGGAACAGGCATTGATCTGTAGTTCAGATAATTTCAATGTCATCTTGACAGAACTTGCTAACAAGAATAAAACAATTTTATTTTAGCTAAAACCGATTAGTTTTAGCTAGTTTAACTAAAATTGATTTAAATAGCTTGACACAAATTGGTTGCAGAAAAATGAAATTTTATGCCTTCCCTTTCTGTTTTATTTTATCTACCAGCCTACATTGATTTTTTTTTCTGTTTGAAACTAGAAGCAACTGCAGAATTGTCAATTAGCAGCATAAATGATTTCATACCACCCACACCCATTTTTGCAAAGCTTGCAGACTGTCTTCATACAGAAATGGATGTATAGCAGTGAATGAATTACACACAGTTCTTCAAAGATTACTGACTGAGAGAGTATTATCCTTGCTGAAACTTGGAGGAAAACGTATAAAGCTCTTTGGGTGCTCTACAATATCTCGCTGTAGGTGCAGGTTGTGATGTAATTTTTAACGTACTTCCATAGTACAGCAAAACATAAAAATAACCCTTGGAAAATATTCCAGCAGCAATTTGGGGAAGTAACTGATTCTATCCACGACTCGATGATTCAGTCATTCATCACATTCATTTCCATATGACATTCTCAATGTTCTTCAACACAACCTTTTCTACCTCCAATCCATGCTTCTGATACACTGGCAGCTGCACTGCTCATACTGAAGCCTGGGTTGAAAAGCCAAATGAATATCCATGTTATCAGTATTCAGAGACACAGATGTGTCATCCCTGGCTAAATGCTGTTATTCGTCCTCTTGGATGATGAGCCAGGGCCAGAAAGAAGATAGGATTTCAGCTGCCATGAGCACGGTCTGTCTCTGCTACGGTGCAGGTGCGGCAGGCTTTATATTTAGACACTTGAGTATAGATTCAGATTTTAGATCATTAGGGTGGGTGAAGGATTTAACTGGACTGAACACTATTCCATTTGAAATACTCTTTTTCCACATTTTCAAGGGATCAATTTTCTACTTCCCAAACTCCGAAATCTTCCAGCGTAGTTTCCTTCATTTCCAGTTTCTCAAACTGAAAAGCTTTTTTATTCTATCAGTCCCTTCAGGTTATTCCAGAAAACAAATTGAAATGATCTTCTGTCCCATCAGAGAGCTTTTTGCATGAAGGTACCCCACACACTTGCTAGCAGCCCTGGCCTAGGTGTAGTACTCTTGAAGACAGCAAATTGCTACATCTGCATTAATCCATAACACCTCTACAGAGAGCATACAGTACAAAGACTATAGAGCAGACAAAGCAGTACAGAGAGTAAAAAGCATCTGACCAGACAGCAGAATGTAAATGTATCTTGGTGACATATTTGTTGGCATTACTTTTAGCATCACCTTTTTAATATGGAAGGACATGGTCATGAGGCTTTACCAACACAGTATTTGTGTGTCAAAGAGAATGAATGGTCTTGATGCTTCCATCAGTCCACAACCTGCTTTTAAATTATCCATTTCATAAGCTCTGTTACCAAGACATCTTTTACTTCACTCAGCGTTCTCATTTGAAGAGAAGCAGACGTGTCTCTAATGCCATAACTGATTTCAGAGGTTTAAAATTTAGACTGATGAGTGACCTTAGCTTCAGATCATTTGCTCTGTTGAGAAAAGTTACACAATGTAAAGTAGAGCCAGATTTTTTAATGGTACTTTTTATGAACATCAAAACTGCCTCTTTCAGCCAACATGAGATCTATTTCAAATTCTTTTCCAAAACTATAGATTCGTTTCTTAACTTATGCTCACTGATGATGACAGAATCTTATTTACTTCTTTATTCCTTTCATAGCAAATTGTAATTAATTATATACTCCACATTTATTTATCACTTCGTTAGCTATCCATGTAGACTTGATGTATGCAACATTAATTATTTGCCTATAGCAAGATTTTATGACCTCTAATATGCACCACATGTTAAACTTGCTTAAAATTAATTGCATACATGGTATTTACCATTAATGTACATCTGTGTTGCTCTATATGCAGGTTAGCAGTGAAACTGCACACTGCTTCTGATGTGTAGAAGCCACCAAACCTTGCTTTTGTAGTTGTGTTCTACCTGTTAACACAACTGTTATGGGAGGGGGGGGGGGGACCCCACACATTCTAGCTTTCTGGTTTTAAAAGAAGTGAAGTAATTGGAAAATAGATTAATCTTTCTTATTCATTATCTGGAAAGTCAGCTGTAAATGCTGCCTGAAATCCAATGGAGAAAAAATAAAGTAGTTTGCCTGAACAAAAAGGTTTGCCTGTTTAAGAACAAAATTTCTTTGAAAGAGGCTTTGTTATGGCAATCCATTCTTAGCCTGAAGAAACAGGCAACAGCCTCACTTACTAGCTCGCAGCTTGTTAGGGACAGTTCTGCAACTGGTCCCACAATTCCTACCAGTTTGCACACAGATGCATTTGAGGTAGCTGTAAAGCCCCACCTCGTTCCAACAGAGATTAAACAGAACAAGCCTCAGCACAGGAAAGCTATTTAACATGTGTTAAAAACCTGGCACAGGTTTATCATGCAGGTATCTAGTTGTCAATACACAGACTAGACAAATTAATGCTAATTAGAGTAAGTGTACAAATGTTGTAAGTACCTTTCCAATTGTATCCTAAGAATTTCAGCAAAGCAGTTTTTAAAAAATATTCATAGCTAAAATACAATGGTTTTAGAAATTACCAAGAAGGAAAATGCTCTTGGCTTCCCGCAATGAGATAAAAATAGAAACAGGAGGTATACAAGGTGAAAACAACCTTTTGTCTGATAAAGGACTGTGTTGAGAGGGGTAGCTCTGTCTATTGGTTCTTCAAGTTCTTAAAAGCCAATTTTATCGTCCACAGAATTTCTGTACATCTCAAAACAGACACAGTAGCATGTTAAATTCAAATATAGGGCAGTGTATTTTCAGTCCAGAGAGCTCTGCTGAAGCATATAGAAACATGACACATTGACAATATGGTTCTCTGGATCTAAGAAAAATGTGGTGTCATTTTACTTTCTGAGGGGATCCTGATCAGGTCAAATCTCTTTTTGTAAACTGTATCTTTGGGCCAGGAATTCAGACCGTGGCTACATCAGAACCTTCACCTATTGCTGATGGAGAGTTCAGCATAGAATACAGAGTAACATTCAAACCTTGTAACATTTCAGCAATTTTTAGGATAAGGAAGCAGGATCAAATGCTGCTCAGAACAAAATATAGTGAACTAGCTATTCAAGCTAATACACTAAATGTAGCTGAATGAGCAAATTTTATTTGATTCTAAGCAACAAGAAATACAGCATGTAGTCCAAAATATTCCTTTTCCCTTAGCAGTTGACAGGAGCAGCAAAAACCAAGGTACATTTGCAGAAGGGTTTCTATCTTATCACCAGACTTTAAAGGTATGCTGTCAGTATATCTGTAGCAAACTGCTTGACACTGAGGCACGTAATTATTTCAAGCCCCAAAAATTCCACTTCTCATTGTTAAACATTGGGTAGGAATTAATTTCAAATGGGTTCTGTTTTAAAAAGACTGATATGCATGGTTCAACTGGAAAAGAGTAGTCTGCAGATTCAACATCCAAACTGCCAAGGAACAAAAGTCTTTGCTTTCTAGAACAACTAGGTTAAAATTTATTCTGTCCTTATTGAAAACCAAATTTTAAAAAATTATATTATTTCAAAGTTCAGTTTGGTTCTTTAAAGGGAAGGAAATACTTTCACTGGTCTCAGTTATTTCTTCTGGAACTGAAGCAGTAACTTGGAGTGACAATGCAGAGCCTTTAAATTACCAGACTTAGTAGCATCTTTTCCCTGCCTGTTTGCTTGTGGGGTAAATTATTGTTCATAATGACTTTGCACATAAATAGCATTCAGGGGAAGCAGACTGCACAGCAGCTCACCCTCATCCAAAATCGGGACGAATTAAACCATTTATAAGTGGGAAAAAAAATGCATCTAATCAGTTCAGGTTCCTTATGTCTTCAGAAAAACTAAACCAACCCCCCAAATTCGGCCATCTGGCTAATTTTGCTTTTGAATCTGCTGCCACCTCGTGGGCCCATGATGAACCTTAAGTCCCGAGATGGTAGGCAGAAAATTTAAAAGTTAACCTTGGGTTTTGGGGGAAAAGCCCAGCTATTTAACTGACATGTAAACCCGCTTGCATCTAGGCATCATTTCTGTCCTGATGTGAAAAGATGGTTTTTTTATAATCACGTTACACTTGCCACTTTTCTTGAATTCACAATTAGAGCAACAACTTCAATTTATTAGACTTCACATTAAAATAAACTAAATGTACTGTTATTTCTTACGGCTTAGCTCCATGAAGAAGTAGTACAAGTTAATCATTTTATCCTGGTGTATAGGTAGATGGACAATGTACAAAACTTCTTCATCTCATTGGAGTGTTCTACTGTATTACTTTGGGTTTTCTTCTGGACCATTTATGAATTTGATACTGGAATTAAAGAGCACTGGGTTCCTACAGATCCTCCAGGCTGCAGGAGACAGCTGACTCTTTAATAGCTTGGTAGCTTGTCCGACTGTATTTGGAGAAGTTCATTGGGGTGACAGACTGGAAAAAGGATATAAGCAGTTTGTGCAACACCAAATTTCCTGGGTTCTTAAAAATTTTCCTGTTTTACTATTGCCAGTAAATCAAATAATGGGGTGCTAAGGGGCTCATCCAAGAAGTCTGGAGCTGTCAGAGGCTGATCCATTCACCTTGGAATGGTCAGACTTCAAGTCAAAATAGTTACTAGCTATGAAATGAGCAGTAACTTAAGTTAGCTGTGACTTCATTGGATAGCTTTGGATTTCTCTTGAATTTAAAAAAAAAAAAATAGGATAATTTGATCCCTACAGGGAAGAAGCTGCAGTGGTGGCCCTTCCGTTCGAGGTTTCTTTAGTTACAGAGTCTTTTTCTAATTGTGAATCTCCACAGGTTAGATTGCCTTCCTACTACCAGGGGTAGGAGCACCTCACCACTGAGCCAGGCTGCAGCGTAGGCACGGAAAACCAACAAACACCCCCAACCTGACCAAAAGGATAAAGAACAAAAGTGGTAGCAGCCCAGCAGAGCATTCCAGGTTCCTTTCCCAAACTGAAGCCCATCCTAGGCAACACTGCAAGTGACCAACAGGAACTGCACACCTGCTGAGAAAATTAAAAGTTAATTTCCCTTAACAAAGGGAACTGTACTACCTGCTGAGAGGGTACAGCTGAGACCTGCCTGTCCCCTCAGCCTGGACAGAGCCATCCCCAGCTGCGCCGTGCGCTCAGATCACCTCAGCACCTGCCTGAGCGCTTCTGGCAACCTGACCTGGAGCCAACGCTTGGCATAGGGCAAGTGGCAAGAGCTGATGATGGCTCAACAAGATCACGGATCAACATGATGGCCTCCTCACCTCTGGGCTTGGGAAGATGTCCTCCCAGCCTCAGGTGTCGTTCCCATCCGCTTTGTGCCGCTCGGTTCCATTCCCCCACACGATCGCTGGGCACACAAAGCCATTTGAAGCAGAAAACAGCGTTATACTTGGTCATAATGCAAATATTATATCATTAAACTCATGGAACAGAGGTCTTTGCCACCTTCACGAAAGCCAAACGTTGTTTCTTCTCTCCTCAGCCCTCTTTTGAGCCGTATCCGCCCAAACCCTTCCTCTGGGCATGCCCTTGGAC
>NW_010124992.1:0-10872 GCF_000699245.1 Pterocles gutturalis
TTCCCTCATCCTCTAGGCAGGTCACCTGGCCACAGAAGGAGATCAGATTGGTCAAGCATGACCTTCCTTTCATGAACCCACGCTGGCTGGGCTTGATCCTGTGGTTGTCCTGTACATGCTGTGTGAGCACACTCAAGATGACACATGACACATCTTTTCTTCAATGTAGTTTGCTCCTCTATCAGTATCTAGGGCCTTTCCATTTCCTCACTCTCTGGTGAGGCTGGTGAAGCACTGAAGTAGGCTACAAGTTTTAGAAACCTGGCTGAGGTTTTCAGGGACAGGTCATACTTGCCTCTGTCTGGGATGGTCTAGCCACAGGGTCATAACTATTGCAGCAAACACAGAGCAGCTCAGGTGAATATCATAATGGTGTCTTATACGTGGTAAAACCAAAAGATTATGTAAAACCTCCCTGTTTGATGGCTTAGACTCGACTCAAAAAACTGTATACTCTTATTTATACATGGTTTTGTCCATCTAGAAACATATGTGATGTTTGCTTTCACTATACTGAAAGACTAATATATGTATTTTAGTTGGAAAGAAAAATGTATATATCTTAAAAATACAAGGCCGAGTTGGATAGAGAAGATGCCACAAGCTCACATTTGATTAGATCATATATCTTTTTCTCTTTAAATTAATGAGGAGAAGAAATGTTTAATCTTTGCTTGTAAACTTTAGCATGTTTGGAACCTGTTTTTCAAGTATTTTCTTCCTCTGATGTTTGTTCTGTTTCACCTAGAATCAACAGCCTCTTGTTTTAGCCAAAAATCTCTCTCTTAATTGTTCTGTGGTACTGATCAGGCTGACAGTGTCACCTCACAGACATTCCTTTCACCTATCCAAAAAACTTGTTATATCAGTTCTTTTCTCCATTGTGTTCCCTGTTTGGTTTTTATCATCATAATAAATCTTAATAATAACAAAATCAGTAGCAAAAAAATCACATCCTTCAAAAGACTGAACACATTCTCTAAAAAGGATAAATCATAAGATAGCTCATTGAGGCCTGCATCTTTCTTAGACTCAGGCAATGGAGGTTAATTCCTCCTTCACACCGATTTTATCCCAGCAAAACTCTGTTAACGGGTTTCTTTGTATGTGCATCAGTTCAAGTGAGAAAGTGCAATTAAGTCTTTATTGATAAAGTGAGCAGGGCTTAGGAAGACTTCTTTTGCTTCTTATGTGTTCCATTTGTCAAGAAAATAAGAACATGGTCTAATACACTCTTCATACAATATTTTGGGCACCATATCTATTCCCCATTAATAGCTTTCTGATGAAATTACCTTAGAGTTCTTGCAAAACTTCTTAAAGTTTATAGTTGATGAGCCAAACTGTTATCTGTATATCAATTTCTGTGTGTATTTACACACAGGGAAGCTACTGAACAACTTCAGCAAAGCATCTGAGTGCTTTAAGTGCACAATCATTACTCATCTCCTCAAATTCACTGTCATAGAAGAAAACATTACTTTTACAGCCAACTTCTTACTGTTATTCTCCCTATTTTACTTAAGGGAAGCTGTGACACAGGGATCACATATTAGTGAACATAAGATCGATTTGCAACAGCATGTTACCTCAGGTAAGTACCATTACTATTTAATGGGCAAGAAGGACAGTAAGGGTTTTCTTGTTGTTCATTTAACTGACTCAGTGCAAATATTTCAGCTCAAAATCCTGAATGCAGTTTTCAATGTAAACTGTTCCTCATTAAATATAAACTGTGGCAGTCACATCAGAAGTTAATGGTTCTTCAAATACAGAAATAAAGAAAACAGTAGGCTTCTCTCTATAATTCTAACAGCACCATTTTTTCACTAGAGGAAGGATTTTATCCATGTAGGCTATCAATCTCATATGAATGCTTGTGGTTAAGGTCTGTATCTGGGACCACATAAAAAAGAAAAAGGTTTTGTCTCCATAAACAGCAAGCACCAAATTTAAAACCTCACTCTGCACTCTGATTCTGGACACATCTTCATAGCAGACATGGTCTGTTATATCATCATATTATCATATCCGCTACCAGAAAAAAAAAAAAAAAAAAGGACAATTACAATCAGTTAATCTGCACATTATGCAGATCAGGAATTATGTGAACATGTGGCAATTGGAAGAAGATTTACAGGAGAGCTGCAGGCAGAGTTTGTTTCCTTTCCCTTCAACAGTTTTGTGCTTTCTGAGGGATGCCTGAGGAGGCTGCACTGTGCAGCCCTTGGGGCAGAGATCTTGTGAACAGAAGCACCATCCTGGCAGGTCAGGCCAAACCCCATCCAGCCCTGTATGCTGCCTACAATGCTAGAACAAGTCAATGCTATTTAGGGAGGGTATTCAAGCTCCAGCACTTTCAGTGGTCCATTACTCTGATACTGCCCCAGCATCAAACACGTTTTATTAAGGTTGTTAAAGGTAAGATTAGGTGAGATGTGCTGGGATTTCTGTGTTCTGCTGTTCTTCCACCTTCAAGATCTTTTAAACCTCAGTCACATCCTCTTGTCAGTCTCCTCCTCCCCAGACAAAGAGTTCCAGCCTTTTAAATCTCACTGAGGAAAGCAGCTCCTTCACAGTCTTGATTTTAATAGTTTCTCTTCTCTGCACTTTCTCTGATTCCTCTCCATTCCTCTTGGGATATGAAGACCAGAACTGTCCGCAGAACACAGTACAGGGCTTGGTTTTATGCAGCAGCAAAATGACTCCTTCTGTTTTATTCCTAATTCCCCTCCTGATGATGTTCAATATTTTATTGATCTTCTTGGCTGCCACTGTTCATTCAGTCAATTGTTTTGTGACCTGTCAATCAGTACTCCAACATATCTTCTCTGCTAGATAGGAGTTCAGCATCACTGAGGTATGTTTTAGATTATTTTTTCATCACTTTATGTATTTCTCTATCTTGAATGTATCTGCCACCTTTTTGCCCACGAGCACTTTCTGGAGTTAATTGCCTTTTTGGTACAGCACTGGACTGTTGGAAAGAGTTTAGTACCATCTGCAAATTTGAGGATTTTAGTATGGACTAATTTCTTCAGCTCATTGACAAAGGTGATTAATAAAACTGGTCCCAGCATTAGTCCCACCAATGGGACTAGTGATTACTGATTCATGGTTGTACCGAAAAGTCTTACCTGTTTTTTCCTGTTTTTAAGTATCTTTCATTCTGGAGATAGATACTCTTAATATTTTTTTACTCTTTTTCTCTAGAGGTACCAAGACAACTAAAACATAAGGATTATACAGAAAAGCTAGTAAGAACATCACCAGGCACATTAGGTAGCTTTTAAAGACGAAGTTTAGTGGCAGAAGTTTACTTCTGTCAGGCACCTGAGAGAGGGGAAGAGAATGGCCTAGGTTAGATTTTCTGCCCATTATTCCGTCTTCTGCTCCTTATCCTGAAACACTGGGTACTTGGTCGTCTCTTCAGAATCCCCTTGGACTGGTTCCCCAGTCTCTGCTTTGAAGAGCAGAACTGAAGAGCATTGAGATCCAGCACAGTGATCATAAACTGTTGGAAAGTTAACGTTAAAATTGTCCATTTGAGTATAGCAATATTGAGGAACATAATATACAGGTTCTTGGATGATGCTAGAGAGCCAATTATGAGCTATTATTGCAGTTATTTTATTTTTAGTTTGTGTCTTAACGATTGTTTTGCTTTTAGCACTGATTTCCCTGTGAAAGACACAAGCAAAGTGCTAGTCAATGAGCCTAAATGGTCAACAAAAATTACCATCCAAATACAAAGGTGGTGAACAAGAGAGTCTGTGGTGCCAAACTGAAAGAGCTGTAAATATAGGCCTATTATCATACTGAAGTGTTCAGCACTAGTTTACTATCAACGTGGGGAACCTACCATGTGCTGATAATTAGAAAAAACTTCTTTGTGGTTGAACTCCTTGGTAATCTTCCATGGATTGTGGACTTCTTTTATATGTTTTTATTCAAAAACTTACCCCATGTTTTATTCAGCTATTATTAGATCTCATGAACAATAAGGGCCAAGTAGGTATTCTCTTCTGGGTCACAAGAAAACAAATGCTTGTTATCTTTTCTTTGTGACCATACATGTTTTCTTGAAACTGCTGTCACTTGTCTAGTAACTCCTTGCCAGAAGGACATAAGATAATACACAGCAGGGGAACTTCTCCCCTTTTATCCTACATCTGATGATACCTGCCTCCAAATGGACACTTGCAGCTTTGCAGAATGCTCCGAGATCAACAAATTTATTTAATTCTCAAATACCTTGCATGGTTTCTCAGAAATACAGTTCTGTTTACATCTATTGCTTTAAAGGAAGAATATGTGCTTTCTTCCTACTCAGTTTTTCCTGAAAAGTTTGCTAACACTAGACTTTGAGAATCCAATATGATACTTAAAGGATTCTCTTTAATCACCCTAATACTATAGCAAATTTGTGGATTTGGGGATTTACTTTTCTTTCATCTTCCCCCGTCACTCTCGGTGTTCTATGCAAGTTGAATCAAAACAGCCCCTTTCTTTATGATTATCTCCTTTTTTTTTTTTTTTCATACCCAAGACACTCTCTGTGCTGCTGTCCTGGCACTCTCATGTTCCCAGTCAATACAGGTGCAAGGGGAGCTACACACAGCTCTCTGGTCAGGTGCTGTAGGAACAAGTTTCCCTTCTCCTGCTCCATAAGATTTGATTTGTTTTCCATCCATACAGGTTTCTCTTTAGGTATATTTCTATTATTTTATAAAAAAACAGTGACATCATCCATCCTTGCTTTCCTGCAAATTACATTTTTGAGATGTTTTCTGTACTTTGTAAATCATGTCTGCAATGGTCACTGTATGGACATCTTTCATAGCACAGTGTTTAGCAGTCTTTTGAATTTTCAGACACCAGATGTAGTACAGACTTGGCATTGCTATTTCTCCTGATCTCCCCAAGCTCCACTCTGTCCCTTTCGGATGGCTTTTGAAGCTCCTGCCCTCCCAGTCTTGCTGTATATTCATAAAGTGCACAGTGCTGGCCTTTCAGCTTTGTTAGTAAAAAAAGGTCATTTGGGTTAGTGTTCAGATGTCTTCCTGATGAAGACAAAAGAAGACAAGAAAGATAATATGCATTTATATTTGAATTTCAATTAAGAAAGCTTAAAACCCCTAAACTTGGCACAGAAAGTCAGGGAGTAAATGGATAGGTCAGATGGTAGATAACAAAAAGGTTGTTGGAGAGAGCCTATCACTTACTTCTTCAGCAAAACTGAACCAAACATTACTCCGATAATCATCCAGGAGACAAAACACTTCAAGTCCCACAGCTCAGTTAAGCTTATGCTTCTATCTCAAAAGTGGAAATAATTTTATTCCACACTACCTGAGCTCAAGACTTTACCATCCAGAGACAAATGCTGTTCACGTACACATGAAGATGTTATCTACTGTTTTCTACGGGTTGTGGCTATGATTACCATGGTCTTTTCAATGAGAAGCAACACTCAGAGCATACTACAACAGAAAAATGCATAGTCTTGTTCACCAAGAAGAAAATTAAAATTAGGCTTATTATAGGTAGAAAAATATTGTTGCTGTCCTTAGTAACTGTGGATGTCAGATTGTTCACGTGCTGATGGACTCATTTCTATCTTTATGGGAAGTAACAATAAAGAAGATATTAAGTATTTTTCGTACAAATATGTATTGTTTCCTGCATCTTTGTACATATTACTTATTACCAATCATTGCTTTACATATGGTCAAGAAGAGTGGATTTAGGAAAGTTGTTTTAGAGCCTGACAGTTAAAACATTCATTCTTTCCAACCGAGTGCAAAGTTTGCACATTTCACATCATTGCTGTTAGAATTATAAGGAAAATATAGAACCCATTCTCTAACGGCTGCCAAAGCTTGATTTGAGAGCTGATTAGAGGAAGGACAACTGCAAGGCAACAGACAGATGCTATGAAATAAGTGGGGTCTGAGAACCTCGCCCAGTTACTATGAGCTGGAGAACAAATGAGTGAAACAGTGACTGCAGTACAGTAGTGATTTATATGGTAAAATCTTTGAGAAACCACAAAAAAAGGGGAGTACCATAAAGAGGAAGATGAAGGAAGACAAGGAAATAATTTTAAGGGCATTGAGAAAGCAAATTTTAAGGTGGAGGCTCTATAGAAAAATCACTTGCATCGAAATGGAAAACAAATCTTAGGTAAGTGACCAAGATGTACATCATTTGTGGGGCAAGGAAAGGATTAGAAATCAGCTGTGTAAGAAGTGCTATGAAGAGCAAGCCTGGGTCATGAAGTAGTAACCAAAGAAGTTACGCTGACGTACTGCAGAAAGGGTGCAAGGCGCAGATGCTGTGATGAAAGTAGCAAGCCAGGACAATTATCTGTGCAACACACTTTGTATTGAGTGGGGAGGACTTATAAAGGTCAAAATTGAGAACTTAACAACTTGCTCTCAGGCAGATGATGAAATTGATATAAACATGCAAATAGAGGAGAACACATGAGAAGGAAAGCTAGAAATGAAGGGTTTTATTTTGGAACAGAGCAGCAGGAGGTAGTTAAACATCTTTCTCAGTGGTTGTCAGTCTTGCTTGATTTTCATGCCCTTAGACTTTTTCATCTTATTTTTAGGTTTCTTATGGGAAAGAAGTCAGTACTGTAGTATTGCAACAGCATCTTAGAAGCCAGACACACATTGCAGAGGCTCTTCCCCTGTTCTCAGGCTTAACTAGAGCCTGGTCTGCCAGGCAATAGAGGATTTATGCTTTTAAATGAACCTTTTGGAAATGTTGCCCACCTGTGAATACCTATTTTACATCCAATATGTAAGTTAGCCTGAAAAAATGCAGGAGCTGGAGTGTTAAGATGTTCTCCTCAGCTGCATGGAGTCAACGGGCAGAGAAGCAAGGCTGGACTAAGCTGGCATATGTAGGACGAGTGTATAATGTCTAGAATGGCAATTTGCAATGAGATCTATTTTCTTTCACTCACTGACTAGATATACAGCGTTGTAAGGACATCAAGGAATCCAAATTGTAAACTTGAACATGACATTTAATAAGCTGCAAGGCAAAGAAGGAGTTTGGTGACAAAAACAGCACAGTCTGAATCCCCCTCTAGGGAACCTCAGTTACTTGTTCTCAGTAGTTGAGCTGAGACAATAACAAGCTTTACTATTTGTCATGCTGAGGATTGCAACCAGTAGTAGCCCCTTAAAGTGACAATCTGTGCTTGTATCTTATTTTTCACTAACATACAGCATGCTGGAGATTTAACCACTGTTTTGATTGCCCTGATAACTAGCTACGAACACCACTGGAGACATTTTCACTACCGAGAATCAAAATAAGCTTTTCAGGATCTCAACGGCAGAAGACAAGTATAGTCACTCCATTTCCTGCCTTGACACTCAATGCTTTGGATATGTGTTGTCTCGGCCCCATTATGGTACATACTCCATGCATTTTAAACTCTAATATATTTGCTGTTCTCAGCTGACTCCCCATCTCATCTTCCAATCTACCCTGCTTTCCTTCTTCTTCTATTCGTCTTCCAATCGCTCTTCCTCTGTAGACTCCCTTTCCTACTTCTTCCTAGTCCTTCTGCCCATTCTCCCTTGTTTAAGTGGAGTCCCTCTATACCTCCTCACCAGTTTCTCACTGTAAGAGCTGGAAATCTCCTCAGACTGGCCTTCATGGTAAGACTGATCCTTTTGCAAATACGAAATGCATTGTACAACTCTGCATCAAACCTTCTGCCTCTGGTGCCTGCAGTGTCTTTTCATTTCAAGCTAGACTTAAAGTGCATGCCAGAAAATTCACATCTGCAGCTGGAACCCAGTAACAGAAAACCAGAAGCTGGCACTCAGTCAATCTTTAGGCTTTCATTACAAAAGAAAGACCAAACTGCTTTTCTGATGAAAAGAAAATGTATAATAGCAATACTATGCACCTGAAAATCACATTGAGAAACACCAAAGCTTACCTAGTGCTGTCCAGATAAATTAGCTATCCCAAACACTGGATGAAAGCAATAGGAAAGAAATAAAAGATCAGCCTTCGATATGGATGAAGATGAAAAACCTTGAGTGTACACTGCCGAGAGAAAAATAAGCAAAAGAAAAAATTGCAAATCACCATATGGTCCGATTTTAGCCTGAGCTGCTATCTTTTATTGGAGGTATTTTGGATTGTTTCTGTGAAAAGGATAAAACTGATAGACTTACCTGCTCAGGTCTTTATTTGTTGTGGTCCTGTTTGCTTACAAAGAGTGGGAAAAGCCTATTTTCCCCAAAAAGCAGCAAGTAGGCAGTGGGAGACAGTCCCTTTGTGCTGCAGCTCAAGTACTCTTCCTGATGGCACCTCAGAGAAAACAAAGCTTTCTTGCTCTCATTTTCCCTCAACCAGACTCCATCCACTTGGACACCACCCTATTAGTCTGCTCCCCTTCCCCCAGCACTACACATCACGAAACCTCCCATCTGAGCCATGTCTCTCACTCCTCAGGTCTTCATACAGGCAGCCTCGGGGCCTGCCACAGCAGCTTATGGTTTCCATTGCAGTGTAACCCTGCATTGAGTTATTCTCCCTTATTTTCCCTGAATGAAAGACTGATGCCCTCCCCAGAACCTCAGTGCCATAGTACAAAAGCTGACCCCTCATCACAGGGCATCTAACTCGGGGCTACAGGGAACAGCACATGTTGCATGGCCATGCTCAGGAAGCTGGATGCCTCTGGGACAGGCAGACCTCCCGCTCCGCTGGCCCAGCCACCCCATGCTCTCATTAAGTCTGATGTTTTGAGGATGCACCAGCCCTACTCCTCAGGCACATCAGGTCCAGTGCATGCCAAATCATCAGCTGTGTTGTCCAGTCCATGTGGGTATGTGTGTATCTCAGAGATGCCGGGTAGCAAGGTGTGAGTCCTACAGCTGTGGTGCTGTTAAGAAGTTAAAAGTTCCTAACATTGTCGAGGGCTTGAGATGACTCCCCGTGCAGCTCCTGAACTTTGTCACTCCACTGTTTGCAAACTGTCAAGTTAACCATGCATGTGCATTTAAGGCTGCTTTCTGTCTCAGCAGTATCCTTCCTCAACCAGCTGGAAAAGAACACATTAAAAATCAATCTAAAACACTCAATACAATCCTCAGTAGAATATTTAAGAACATTTCTTACTGAAGCTTATCTCAACATTATATTCACTTTGGATCTTTCAGCATAGCTGATGCCGAAAAAGTTTGCAACAGGTCTTGCTGGTGTGATTGTTGGTTAGGTTGTTGGTGTTTGTTTTTTTACAGGAACTCTAACAGTCCTAGGAAAACCCCAGCAATAAAAATAATCAAGCCTTCTAGCAAAGCCAAAATCAGAATTGAAAAAATGAGAGTCAGTGCAGAAAAAAGATGTTACCAGTGTATGCAAGGATAGTCATAGTGTTAGAGGTTTAAATAGAAATAAATTAAATTTTTCTAAAAATTAGAGTGATTCAGAAATTATTGTGACTGATTGTGTTCATTTCCATCCTGGAAATAACATTTCTTTGAGGTGCAGAGTGAGGAACAGCTGGGACATTACACCAGCATGGAACAAGGCTCTTGGAGTCATGTATCAGAAGAGATACTCTGCCTACCTCGTGGCAGAGAGCGCTTACAGGCAGGCAGGCAGACAGACATGGGGCTAGCCTTATTTACAGAATATGATTAGGAAACAACCAGTAATGTGACAAGAGCTTTGGTTTGTGCCAGTAAGCGCAGTACCCTGCCACATGCAAGGAAGCTGTTGGGACAGGCCATGTGACACCTGACACTAAGCTGTGTGCTGCTTAACCACTTGCTGCTGACCTGGCTTCTGCTTGCCTGCAACTGAAACCACTGTTTGTGTGCAGAGGGAGAACCAAAGGGGCAATAAGCGGGGGTGGGACAGGAATGTGTGTCTGTAAGGCTTTTGGTGAACTGTCTCCAGTTCTCTGATTTCTCCACAGGATTTCTAACCCCCTTGTTCCTAAGATAGCCTGTGGGAGCACAATGATCAGCCTGCCCTCCCACAGGCACTGTAGGGTTTGACTGTAGAGTATGCCCCCTGCACCACTGCTGTCTCTGTCTTATACTGCTCTCTCCTGGCTGGGACAGTGTGAGTAGTCTTCTAAGGCAGGATGGGCTGGAGGAGGGACTGCATATCATTACTTCACTAAACTAATCTCTTTTGACTTTTATAACAGTAATGTGGGTGAAGGCGTTAGGACCTGGGGCTCTCCCAGTAACGTTTGCAAGTATCACAGACATGCCCTGCCCCCCACATCCTGGGAGAAGATGTGGCTTTACATAGTCTTTATGCTCCAACCCAAGAAGTAGCTTATTGGAGGGATAGTTTCCCATGGACTGAGCAAGAGTCCAGCTTCCACTCAATCCCACTACACACTTAATCCTACCACCATCATCGTCATCACGACATCCCACCTCTCCTACAGCAGCACCCCCCTGACAGCCCATCTAGCAGTGATGTACATCAAACAGTATGTAGTCACGTAGTGACACGGAGTCACACAGTCTCTCCACGTCTAGGTGAGGGCGAGTCTGCCAGCACTGCTTGGCAGGCTGTGGCTTTGCAGCATGCAGTTAGTGCCAAACACCCTCTATGGCGTGAGATCTTAAAACAATAGGGAGACTCAGAACGCAGCCTGGGAACATTTCCGGGCTTGAGGAGTGGTATCAGGTGAGACACAGTGCAGAAACAGATGCTAGAAAGAGCCAGAGGTGTTCAGGAAACTGTCCAAACGTGCCCAAGAGAAGATCTGGGCTCTCAGCTTCAGAGGGGGAAGCAGTGAGAGCTAAAATGTCTCTAAAACAAATATTTAAAAATAAGGCACTGTAGGGTTTGACTGTAGAGTAT